>NC_056728.1:152895236-153200236 GCF_019279795.1 Protopterus annectens | reverse complement strand
GGTGTATGTATAGTTTAGTGTAGGGTTAGGTGTAAGAATTTAGCTGTATGTGTGTGGATTGCTGTTTGTTTGGTGTGCTTCTGTTGTGTGTATGTGTTTTGGAGCAGCAAATTTTTTCCCTAGGAAAAAATTCGCTGTTCTGAATGTTCAATGTTTTAAATTTTCGATTCATAGGGTTCGATATTAGAACACTCGACATTTTGAATGTTCGGTGTTCTAATATAGACCCCAAAATAAAATGGACTTTGTGCAAGATACTAATACAAGACACTAAAACAAAAATTCAAATAAAGAAAACTGAACATTATTTAAATTATATGGAAGGCAAACTAATGCAGAAAAAAGAGACCCACACTGAAATTTTATTGAGAAAAAATGCTTGGTTAATAAATAAGGTAGAAGAGCTTGACAAAAGAGAAAGGAAAACTAAATTAAGAAAATTTAGAGTCCCAGAGAATATCAAAGGTGATAATATGGTAAACTTCCTTACAGTATTGTTAGCTTCAGTATTGTTAGCTTCATAGGTTCATAGGCCCTGGGGCCTTTACAAGCCTAGCCCATTGGATTACCCTGGCATCATGCCACCAGACCTTAGTTCCTAGTGCCTCTGTCGAGTAGAGCCACTGGAATGATCCCTGGGTTGAATTTTCTATTTCCCACTATCATCAAGATTTCTCTCAAAGAGGTCCAGTGAGGTGCTCTGTTTGACATGTATGGGAACTCTATTATAGCATGGGCAGTCTCTGGGTTATGAACCTATCCCTCCAACATGTTCTGTTGATTGTGGTAATGATGTTGAGGTCTGTTGAGTGTGTGTGGTGCAGAGGGATTGGGATTTCTTTAGCTGTTGCATTTCTAACAGAGCTGGGATAGACATGGCTTTGTAAGTCAAGCAGAGATCACCTCTAAGTAGGCAATATGAGACATAGAATAGTTGGAGTTTTTTGAGTCTGTCCATGTACAACGTGTTTAAGGTCTAGGATCCTCTTAGTGAGATACTTTTGTGGCCTTTCCAGTTGTTGCAGGTGTCTAATGAGGTACATGCCAAATGGGGCATTGTACTTGATGATTGGCCTAATGAGGGAAGAGTAGAGGGAGACAATGTCCTCTTTCTTCCTAGATGCAAAATGAGATGTGACACATAGAAGGACTTTCTGACCACAGTGGCAATCTGGTGGTCAAAATAGAGGTTGCTGTCAACCTGTGTTCCCAGATCTCTTATAATGCCTTCTGTGTTCAGTGGACTACCATTGATGTGGTAATTCAGGGGAACCAGGTTTTTCCCAAATGGGACAATGACACATTTTTTGGCATTGAGCTTAAGGCCATGGTTCTGACACCAGTCGTTGGTCTCAGTGAGGCTTTTCTGTAGGATGTTAACATCACTTGGGGAGTTAATATTAACTCCCAACCTGCAATCGTCTGTGGACTTTATCAGCCAGAGTCCCTTCATGTTGGCCTGGACTTCAGAGAAGAAGATATCAAACAGGAGAGGACCCAGGACTGAACCCTGTGGGACTCTACTCATGACTCGTCGGCAGTCTGATTTGGAGTCAGCTACTTTCACATTGTGGGTTCTATTTGTGAGCCAGTTTGCAACCCAGCTAGTGATATAGGGATTGATGCCTAGCTTAGTGAGTTTTCCTATGATTCCTGAGGGGGGAATGTTATCAAAGGCCTTGGCCAGATCAAGGTAGGCTGTATGAACCACCTTGCCTTCATCCACAGCTCTGGTTACAGACTCAAAAAAGTCAACCACATTGAGCAGGCATAATCTACCCTAAACTGTGTGGGATCCAGAGTTTGGAAATTCCCTATATCCTTGTTTATTAGGTCCATGATGATTTGTTCCATAGCTTTGCATATTAGATATGTCAGGCTAATGGGGAGTGTTGAGGGATGACTGTAGCAGTGCGCCATTCAGTAGGGACAAAGCCTGATGTGAGGCTGTGACTGAACAGGGTACACAGGTGAGGTGACAGTTCACTCTGTAGTTCATGTAGAACATAGCCAGGGATATTGTCAGGTCACATAGAAGCTATATTCTTGGCTTTGGACAGTGCTTTTTTTAACATGTGCAGCAGTAATACTGGGTGCATGGCAATCTATTGGTATTGTGATTGGTCCTTTTGGGGGGGGTGGCGAGAGCGGTAAAGTTGGTACTGAAACGATTGGCCAGTATATTGGCAATATCTGTTGGCTAGGTATAAGAGGTACCATTGCACAGTAGCTCAGAGCAAATCTGGGTATTGCTGTGGAGATTCTTTACATAACTATAGAAGGCCTTGTGATTGTCTTTACTTTCTGCTGGAATTCTGTTTTCATAGCTAGCTTTAGAAGATTTGATGAGGGATCTCATCTTTTTGTTGAGGCTGATAAGGGAGTTTTTCCAGTCTTGGGACTTCACCTTATTCCGCATCAGTTTCCTACTTCTGTTGTAGAGTTTGTTTATGGCAGGGGACCACCAGATTGGCTTCCTTATTTTTAAGGAGAGCATCTTGTTTCTATTGTGTATGGTGAGATCTATGCATTTCTGTACGTGTTCGTATAATGCATTGATATATGATTTGGTGGTCATGCAACTATTCCCCATTTGCATGGGTGCCATGAAGTTAGCCACCTCTGTTTTTAGAAGCCCAGAGTTAGCTTTGGAGAAGTTTTTCATAGTGGTTGCCTTTGTGGTGTGGGAGGTGGGAGGGATGTGGATTTCCAAGGTGATTAGTTTATGGTCGGATCTAACCAGGGAGGAGTTGACTATTGGTGTAGGGCAACAGTCACCCATGTTAGTAATGACCAGGTCAAGGATGTTGCTACCTCTAGTGGGTTAAGAACGAGCTGGTCCAGGGCATTGGAATTAATGAATTCCAGGAAGTATTGGGCAGGTGTATTGGTACATGAGTAGCTTTCCCAGTTAATGGAGAGGTAGTTTAAGTCACCCAGTATGAGAATGTTAGGTTGGACCCTAATATTCTCCAGGGTGCTTAGGAATGTGGAGTGTGAGTCTTGGGACATGGTTGGGGACCTATAGCAGGCTGTGACCTGAATCGCTGTCTTATCCAGTGTTAGCTGCACCTGAAGTATCTCAGATGTGTTATGTTGGGCTACCAGTCTGGAGGTGTGCACATCCTTTATGAATATGGAAACATCACTGCCTCTGGAGCTTTGGCCCAAGTTCTGGAGCTGAAAGGTGTGGAATGAGTTTTAGCCTGGTAGTGCAGGGGTGCTTTCTGCTGCCTTGAACCAGGTCTCTGTTAAAGCGCAAATGTCGATGTTCTCCATTTTAAGGAGTGCTTTGAGGGAGTGCATTTTGAGATTTAGACTTCTAGCGTTGAGCAGCATGACCCTCAGATTGCATTTGTTTGTAGGTGTTACGGTGGTAATTTTGTCTTTGGAGCTCCACCTAAAACAGGCACTATAGGGGTGGCAAGAGCCTTGGCCAGTATCCAGAAGCCCAGAGGTGACAGATGCAGGCCATCTCTGGCAAAGCATCGAGGTCTGTCAATCATGTCATCCCAGGCAGACAGATACTGGATCCCCTTAGAATGACACCAGAAACTTAGCCAATTGTTGAAATCAATCATTTTATGCTTGTACTGTGGTATCATTCTGGGGGATGATAGGATGCTGCTCTGGACTAGGGTCATACCCACATGGCTACATAAGCCGAGAGCTCCTCCATGTCTGTTTTCATGTAGTCCAGGGGGGTATGTCTCAGGTAATTCACACCCACATGTACAATGACAGAGCCATATTCATAACTGTTGTTGAGGGATCTGAGTGTGTGTGTTATGTGGCAGATTCTAACACCTGATAGGCAGCTGACTGTTACTTTCTCCTTATTCAACCTAGTGAGTGGGACATCACTGTGCCTCACTATGGAGTCACCTAGGACTAGTGTGTTGGGCATGCTGTTTTGCCTTAGGAGCTTTGGTTGAGTGGCACACTGTTTAGGAGAGCTATGTGTCTCGTGACTAGTGTTGTGCTATGGTGGTCGAGTGCTTTTCTGCCTTGAAGGTGTCTGCTGTTTGGGTAGGTTTTTATTGAGTGCCTCTGTGAAGGTGGGTGTGTGGTTTGTGTTTTTATGTGAAGGCAGTGCTGGTGTGTGTTCTGGAGGGCTATGTGTTCCATGTGCTGTGGTGCAAGTGTTGACTTTCTCCTCTTAACCAGCTATTCTGGTCTTGGCTGGAGAGTGCATGGCTTCCAGTTTCGATATTTAAGTGCATCTCTCACAAGTCTGAGTGTTGGGAGGTAAGAGGAGAGTATTGTCAGTGCACATGAGACAGTTGCTACATTGCCTCAGGAAGCCCAAGTTCACAGGTTAATAGGGGAAAGCACAGGGAACTGACCTTTAGACATGGCTGGAGGGTTGGGCATTAATAATAAGTACTGGAGCTGTTTCCTTGTAAAATATTTAGTGCTGGTAGCACTTTTGTGTGCTACAATAATTGCTACAAGACGTCTGGTAAAGTGCTAAACTAATAAGCTAGTTAAAGTGCAGGAGAGGAGAGAGCTAGCAGATCTAAGGGAAAAATTGAAGAGCAGACTTAGGACGCTGACAGTCTTGGATACAGCAAATCTGTATCTGGACTAGACTAGTTACAGGAAAGATGGGAAAAGTGCAAATGCGGGCTTTTAAACTAGAATGTTGAAAGAGATGGAAAAACTGCCCAAGTGGCCAATAAACTACAATTTCTTGAAGAAAAACCACTCCTCTTGTTGTAGACAGGCTATCTAGTGCTTACCACTCCCACTGACAAGCTAGAAGGCTTCCCTCCAACACAGAAAGGCTTGGAGGGCGCAGAAGCATACAAAGAGTCCTGGATGCAGCAAATCTGTGTCTAGACAACACTAGTTACAGGAAAGATGGGAAACAAGTACAAATGCAGCCTTTTGAACCAGAAAGTTGAAAGAGATGGAAAATCTGCCCAAACGGCCAATAAACTACAATTTCTGGACCAGAAACCACTCCTCTTGTGGTAGACAGGCTACCTAGTGCTTACCACTCCCACTGATAAGCTAGAAGGCTTCCCTCCAACACAGAAAGGCTTGGGGGGCTCAGAAGCTTACCAATAGTCCTGGATAAAGCAAATCTTTATATGGACTAGACTAGTTACAGGAAAGGTGGGAAACAAGCGCAAACACAGGCTTTCAAACTAGAAAGTTGAAAGAGATGGACAAAACTTTCCAAAGGACAATAAAGTACAAATTCTGGGCCAGAAACCACTCCCTGTTGTGGTAGATAGGCTACCTAGTGCTTACCACTTCCACTGATAAGCTAGAAGCCTTCCCTCCAACCATACCTCTCAACCTGGAAACATCAAAAATCTGGACAAGGCCCATGAAAAATAGGTACAAATCTGTACACTGATTAACATCAAATTTGCATACATAATTATGTGACCTCGCCCACTCCAATGGAATTGTGGGATGTCAACTTTCAAAAGCAAACTGAAGAACAAGCAGCGAAAATATGGCACCAGAGTCCCCCTGCAGCCATTCCAATGTCCCATTACCTGTCTATTTCACCCCATTTACCATAAACAATGTGTACATTCTGCTTTACTTCTACAATGATTATTTGAGTTTCATTTTTACATTTTATAGCACAATGCACAAACACTAAGACATCTGCTAAACAAAGCTGCTAAACAAAGCAATACTGTCTCACAATGGAAATAGACTTGGCATTAAAACTTCTCTGCCATTAAAACAGCATTGAAACCTACACACCACATCCAAAGAAAATGCATATGACCAGTGGTGGATAAATATTACCTTTGGGCTGTTTTCAAATCATTGGCCCCTTGCACACAAAACAAGAAACATACATGTGTTCTTTGATACACCTTCCTGACTTTAAATTATATTCCTTGTATAATACAGCATACTTGTTAGACAGAGGAGCACATTTTAAACTTATTGTTTGAACATTTTTCCAGTAGGCACTAGGCAATGAAACAAAATGCATGATCCAATAATGACAAAACTGCCCAGACAAATTTCAAATACTAATCTTATAAACTTAGAAAATTGCTGGACTAAAAGGTTTTGTGTTACCATTTAGTTTCTGAAGAATATGAAGTCTGAAATTCAAATGCCTGTCATCATTTAGTGAATTCAATCCTTCAGTGATTTACCGCAATCCTGAAAACCACAGATTTTATGAGGAACAGATCAAAAACATGAAGCTGTAATTCAGAAGTGGTGGTGGATAGGGACTTTAGGCTCTTTTTACCTTGTACCCAAGGTAGAGGGTTTGAGCCAGAGTACCTCTAGTCACAAGGTGTATTAAATGGGGGCATTTACACACACACATACACACACATACATGAGAGTTAATATTAAGTGTGACCATCTGAAATAGCTCGCTACATGTTGAATGAAAACAAAATGCACAGACGCGACTGGGTGAGTGGACAGCCTCAGATACAAAATAATGCATTAATAAAAGCCTCATCAGACTTATTACCAAATCTGTAATATGAGCATTCAAAGGGCAATTTGTGAGCATTCTCAACTAAATAATACTGAAATTAATTCTATTAAGCCAACCTCATCTGACATGTTTTTACAACTAAATACAGTTTATCACAGGGGGGATGTTCATCTGACTAGGGCTGTCACATTTTTAATATGTCCTAAGATGGCCTAAACAAAAATATTTTATCCACTAATGGAGTTCAAGTGAATGCTTTAGAGTCTAATTATATTTTTACAACATTTCTTTGCAATGGCCATCAAAGAGTGTAATTATCTACTCTCAATAAGAGCTCTGTATGCTTTTGTGCTATAACACACTGTCATAACCACACTGATATTCTTCTTTGTACTGTCCTACTTTTATAAAGCCACACATTTAATTTATTCTTTAGTGAGAGCTGTAAGAATTAAATAAATAATGCTTTTCTGGATCTGAAAGGAGGATGTACATACACACACACACACACACACACACACACACACACACACACACACACACACACACACACACACACACACACACTCACACTTTGTTCCTTACCTAAGGCAAAGTCTGAGCAGCAAAAATGGCAGCGGGTTTAAGTCTCTTGCAAAGCCAGCATTTCTCTCGGCGGCAGCAGATAAGTCCCTTATAAAGGACCGAAATGACAGCAAAGTCAGCATTCTTTCCTTATCCTTACAAAGAAAATTTCTCTCAATGGCAGGAGATTTAAGTTGCTTACAAAGCAAAGCAGTTTCTGTCTGAAACTGCAGCAAAGCCATCATTCTTCTTTCAAATTCTCGGCAAAGCACTTCCCGCCTGCTTGCAGCCAGCCAGAAATGATGACGTGAGCTCCTTGAGCTCAATTCTGACTGGCTGGTAGTGCTGATGAAGCTGACGTCATCGCACACGCGATGACATCAGCTCAGACAGTGTGAACATTTTAAAATATTAAAAAAAAAACAAAAGCAAAGAAATCGGAAATGAAGGGGTACCACTCGGGAATCGTGGCACCCCTTCATTTGGACCCAAAACTCGGTAAAAAACGAGTAATTTGGGACAGTTGGGAGGTCTGCCTCCAACACAAAAAGGCTTGGTGGGCTCAGAAACTTACCAGTAGTCCTCGATATAGCAAATCTTTATCTGGACTAGACTAGTTACAGCAAAGGTGGGAACAAGTGCAAATGCAGGCTTTTAAACCAGAAAGTTGCAAAAAATGGAAAAATTGCCCAAAGTCCAATAAACTACAAATTCTAGGCTAGAAACCACTCCTCTTGTGGTAGATAAGCTACCTAGTGCTTACCACTCCCAATGATAAGCTAGAAGGCTTCCCTCCAACACAGAAAGGCTTGGGGTGCTCAGAAGCTTACCCACAGTCCTGGATACAACAAATCTGTGTCTGGACTAGACTAGTTAAAGGAAAGGCAGGAATCAAGTTTAGAATTTTTTTTTTCAGAAAGCAGCTAAAACAGCTCTAAAAACAATTCAAGTGCAGTGCAAGCTAGCACACTTGAGTGTGTAGCAGTATTAAAGCAAATACAGTTTAAATTAATGTAATTCAAAATGTATTCTGAACTAAATTCAATTGATTTTTATTCAACTCTGAACAGTTAAAAGTGCCAAAATATATACTTATCAGCTGTGAAGCACACTCAGTCAGAACACAATGAGATTTTTTTCCTAATGAAATTTCTTAAAGTAGTGCCCTTCTTTATTCCAAGGACTTAAAACTTTTGTTGTGCCATTTCTTCTCAGTCATGCTGGAGACTTCTAACTGAATTAAGGGTTCATGCGAAAAAGGTTTTCATTTATTTGTGATCATTTTGTTGACATTATCATTTTTTGATGTCATTGCTACTATCAATTACACACCAATGAATGACTAAGAAATTGATGGATAAATGTATTTCTCATAGGCAAACAACATCTTAAGCCTAGCACGCATGGTTTTTATTTTATTCAGGTTGCTGTGATAAAAGAGAAGAGTAAAAGAACTGGGAACTAGCGGTAACCATGCAGCCAAAAAAACACCAAATAACACAATGAGGCTCACAACGTGGGGGCTTAAATAATAGTGACAGTCTAGTAAATCGACCAGCACAAACCTAAAAGTCACAAAAAACAAAAGACAAAGCCAGGAAAAGACAGCAGCACAATGCAGTGCAAACCAATTCCTTTAATACTCCAAATTAAGCACTTTCGTCACGGTATAAGACTTCTTCAGAATAAACTGTAAAATAAAATCACATCTTTAAATAGCACAGCCCTAGCTCCAATTGGTCCTAATTAATGCATCATTTCCTACATTCCCCATTTACCCAAGACAACAATAAAATAGTAAGAATGCTAAAAAATAGAGGTATAAAAATAAAATATGCACATAAAGAAATATTGATATACAAAGAAATGTGTGTATATATATATATATATATATATATATATATATATATATATATATATAAGCATTGAAATAATGCTGATAAAAATGCTTTTACATCATATAAAAAATATTGATTTCAACTTCAACACAGAACTGATAGATATTCTATCATTAAGTCAAGGAGCCTAGCTTGCATTAATCTTAATTTGCCACTTAATCTCCATGAACTCCACCTGGTCCACTATGAAGAATTTAAAGGCATGTGTCGGAAACAGACTGATATGCTTGTAAAGAGCGTTATTCTCATTCTTATGTTTGATGTCATAAACATGTTGGTAGATTCTTTGTCTAAGTGCCCTGATCATTTTTCCGACGTAGTAGGCGTCACAAGAGTCACACAATGTGACAAAAAAACTACACCCCTAGAATAACAAAAATATTTCTTATAGGGTGTGATGTAACAGAAGTTCTGAATTCTAATCTTAGTGGAATCAAACATAAATTGACATTGTGGGCATCTACCACATTTAAAACTACCCCCACTGATCTGTTTTTTTAATAAGGGCAGCACAGTAGTGCAGTGGTTAACATTGTCACCTCACAGCAAGAGGTTCTCCGGTTCGATTCTCGGCTGGGGTGCCTTCTGTGTGGAGTTTGCATGTTCTCCCTGTGTTCACGTGGGTTTCCTCCGGGTACTCCGGTTTCCTCCCACATTCCAAAGACATGCATCTGGAGCATTTCTCCCCGGGCCTCCGCTGAAAACAGGCTCTGTGGAACCTAGTCGGACTTTCCCGGTCAACAAATGATAAATAAATAAATAAATAAATAAAAATAAAATAACTTTTTCGACCAGGCCCTTCAAGGAGGTCTCCTTTTTGTACACTACCAACGGTCTATTACCTAATTTTTCATAGACACCAATATCCAAGCTGAATATTGACCAAAATTTGGTCACAATCTCTTCAATGTCATAAAAATTCATAGTGTATGGGAGAATAAGAGCCCTGCCAAACCCCTTTGATCTTTCATGTGCAGACACCTCACTAGATGTGTGTGACAAAAGGGTACAGAAAGTCCCAACTTCCCTTTTAGTTATTACCTCTTCAGCTATATTGCAAACAAAATATTCAGGGTAACCTCTCCTCATTAGCATGTCTTTTAATACCCCACATTCTCTCTAGGAATCATCAAATTGAGAGACCATCCTCGCCAGTCTGACATACTGCCCCTTAACTAAGTACTTCTTTTGGTGCAATGGGTGCCAGCTGTTGAAACAGTGAGTTGGAGTAAGTGGACTTCCAAAATAGATGGGAGGTAAAGCCCCTAGTAATATAGTTCTTTTTGATAGTAACATCAAGATAGTTCAAGACGTCATTATCCATGTTCATAGTGAACCTCAAAAAGTTAGTGGTCTCATTGATGTATGTGAAAAACCTTTTCAGGTCGTTTTCACTTCCTTTCCAAAATAGGACTATGTCGTCTAAATAATGCTCATAAAGCACCCAGAGATGCTTAGACTCTGAGTTCCCAATGAACAGGTCCTCCCATTGAGCCAAAACAATATTTGCAAAAACTGGGGCACAGCACGCACCCATTGCCACACCCTGTCTGTGTTTGAACAGATGACCTTCAAAACTAATGTAATTGTTTTCCAGGACGAGTTCCATACATGCACAAATGGTCAGGATGGTCCCATGACCTAATGATGTATTCCCACATAAATAATCATAGAACCATTCTAGTCCTTCATCATGGGGTATCACAGAGAAGAGGTCACAAACATCAATGGTTACAAAGATCAAATTTTCATCAGACAGTTCAGATTTTATTTTACCTAGAAAATCCCAGGAGTCTGTAATGACAGAGCTCCTCCCATCCAAAACATGGTTGACCCCGTTATCCACATATTTGGCAAGTAGGAAAGTTTTAGAAGCCTTTGCGTCCACTATGGGATGCAGGGGAGGGTTGGTGGTGGACTTGTGTATTTTAGGGATCTCGAATATTGTTGGAATCCTAAGGTGTTTGAGTTGCAGGAACTCCTGTTTCTCTAAAGAAATCTGTCCGTTTAATAAAATTTGCTCAATATGCAAATCAATGTTCCTGTAAGTGATGTTTTATTCATTACATGAGACTTCAACATACGTTTTTCTGTACAGAAGTGCTAACATTCTACTATTATAATCATTAAGGTCCATAACTACCAATCCCCCACCCTTATCTGGCTTCATTATTCTAATCTCTCTGTTGTCCAAAATATTCTTTAACAAGACTCTCTCACTGTTTGTCAAATTTATAGTCAATAGTTCTTTTATGAAAAGCCAGTTCCCTAATTTCTTTATCACATAATATCTCAAAAATCTGTACCATGGGATGTGGGGAGGGTATAAAGGTACTAGGCCTGTATAACATACCTTGGTTCATACTAACATTGTCAGTGGAAAAATTTAATGCTAAATTCAACTTTCTTCTGAATAACTTAAGCTGTAGTATAGTGTCAGCAATATTAATTCCTTTTGCAGGCACAAAATTAAGCCCTTTAGAAAATAATTTGGACCATTCACTACTGACAGAGGTCTGACTAAAATTATAAATACTATAGTCACCAACTAAATTTTTAATGATAGCACAATCAATATTGATCAAATCATCATGAACACTTGTTATCTCTGGTAGGTATTCCGTATTCCCCTCCTTTGATCTTGGTGTGTGTGTCCTGCCCATATATCCCATACACTTGTCTCCCCTGCCTGTGGTTCATCAACCTTTCCAATCTCCTCAGAGGCAGGGGGTCTAAAGGGACATTGGGACTAGTGTTATTTGGTTCATTATTCACAACATTACTGTTGCTGTTCATCATAAACATCATGCCACAATGTTTGTTGTCCCTGTGGGGGGTCTGGATCCGATTTCCTTGCGTTATAGTCTAACTGGTCTCTTAACAGTTTCTTTTGCTTTCTAGTTTTAAGCTCTAACAGTTCATTTTCTATATTCCTAAAAACATTGTGAAATTCCAGCTGTTTATGTTCAAAAAGTAAATAATTTTTAATACTGTTATCCAGTTTGTTAATGTCTTTAATAAGCATAGCCATTTTCCAATTATTATAACTGATAAGGAATAAGGATTTGCAAAAGTTCACAGCTTTGCCAGTTAGAAAAGTTCAACAAGTCCTTGTGTAGTTGCGACTCCTTCACCAAGCCAGTAGGATATTTCCACATGTGGAGCCCTTTAGGGATCTGTTCTTGTTTAATACATTCAAGCAGATAGTCATTTTCTAACTGTAACTTCTTATATTTTGTAGTCAAATCTTTCAATGAACGAAACTGCAGGTCAAGGCTTGCACCTGTGTTCGTGTTACCAGCACCTTGCGTGTTAAACTCAATTCTGGTCCTGAACCACTGCTCTACCGAAAATGCTGCCATTATGTCATCCCTTAACTCCTGCCTGCTATGCGATTGCCAAACAGCACTATTAGCATTTACTTCAGAAACAGCAACACAGTCCTTTCCACTGTTATCAAAACACTGTACTGTATGTGCTGGGGTGATAAATGAAAGATCAGAGCTTTGTGAAACAGAGCTGTGTGTAACAATAGTGTTGTTCCTTAATGGACAATCCGGTCCATTATTAATTAAGAAACTGTCCACTCTTTTAGTTAAATCAGCCACAGTGGCTGCTAGTTGTGAAACAGATCAGTGCTGTCTGCACCTCCCAGCTGATTGCCTTCATCCATAATGAGGGCAAACCAGTAAACCGACCAGTACAAACCCAAAAGTCACAAAAAAACAAAAGACAAAATCAGAAAAAGACAGCAGCATGATGCAGTCCAAACCAATTTCTTTAATACTCCAGATTAAGTGCTTTCATCACGGTATAAGACTTCTTCAAAATAAACTGTAAAATAAAATCACATCTTTAAATAGCACACCCCTAGCTCCAATTGGTCCTAATTAATACATCATTTCCTACAGTCCCAATTTACCCAAGACAACAATGAAATACTAAGAATACTAAAAAAATAGAGGTATAAAAATACAAAGAAAGGTGTGTGTGTGTGTATGTATGTATATATATATATATATATATATATATATATATATATATATATATATATATATATAAAACCATTGAAACAATGCTGATAAAAATGCTTTTACATCATATAAAAAACATTGATTTCAACTTCAACACAGAACTGATAGATATTCTATCATTACGTCTAGGAGCCTGACCTGCATTAATCTTAATTTGCCACTTAAGCTCCATGAACTCTAAAAATTCATCCGAAGGTCCCCCGCCCCCCATGAATTTAAAGGCATGTGTTGGAAACAGACTGATATGCTTGTAAAGAGCATTATTCTCATGCTTATGCTTGATGTCATAAACATGTTGGTAAATTCTTTGTCTAAGTGCCCTGATCGTTTTACCCACATAGTAGGCGTCACAAGAGTCACACAATGTGACATAAACTTCACCCCTAGAATAACAAAAATATTTCTTATAGGATGGGATGTAAACAAAGTTCTTAATTCTGATCTTAGTGGAATCAAACATAAATGGACATTGTGGGCATCTACCACATTTAAAACTGCCCCCCCTGCTCTGTTTTTTTAAGAACTTTTTCAACTGGGCTCTTTCATGTGCAGACACCTCACTAGATGTGTGTAATAAAGGGTACAGGAAGACCTGACTTCCCTTTTAGTTATTACCTCCTCAGCTATATTGCAAACAAAATATTCAGGGTAACCTCTCCTCATTAACATGTCTTTTAATACCCCACATTCTCTCAAGAAATCATCAAATTGAAAGACCATCCTGGCTAGTCTGACATACTGCCCTTTATCTAAGGCTTTCTTTTGGTGCAGTAGGTGCCAGCTGTTGAAATGCAACAGTGAGTTGGAGTAAGTGGGCTTCTGAAATAGATGGGAAGTAAAGCCCCTAGTAATATAGTACTTTTTGATAGTAACATCAAGATAGTTCAAGATGTAATTATCTACCAACATGTTTATGACATCAAGCATAAGAATGAGAATAATGCTCTTTACAAGCATATCAGTCTGTTTCCAACACATGCCTTTAAATTCATGGGGGACGGGGGACCTTCGGATGAAGTTTTAGAGTTCATGGAGCTTAAGTGGCAAATTAAGATTAATGCAGGTCAGGCTCCTGGACGTAATGATAGAATATCTATCAGTTCTGTGTTGAAGTTGAAATCAACGTTTTTTACATGATGTAAAAGCATTTTTATCAGCATTGTTTCAATGCTTTTATATACATATATATATATATATATATATATATATATATATACACACACACACACACACACACACACACACACACACACACACACACACACACACACACACACACACACACACACACACACACACACACACACACACACACACACACACACACACACACACACACACATTTCTTTGTATATCAATATTTCTTTATTTGTATATTTTATTTTTTATACCTCTATTTTTTAGTATTCTTAGTATTTCATTGGGGTAAATGGGGAATGTAGGAAATCATGTATTAATTAGGACCAATTGGAGCTAGGGCTGTGCTATTTAAAGATGTGATTTTATTTCACAGTTTATTCTGAAGAATTCTTATACCGTGACGAAAGTGCTTAATTTGGAATATTAAAGGAATTGGTTTGCACTGCATCGTACTGCTGTCTTTTTCTGGCTTTGTCTTTCGTTAATAGTGACAGTCTCAAATGCACTTGTAGAATCTTCTTTAGTAACTAGGTCAGCTGGTGACTTCAAAAACTATGCAGACTAGTAAGAAAGTTTCAGGTTTACCAGCACTTAAGTATCTTAGAAACTACATAAAAAATGCCACAAACACCCATCTTAGTTTAAAAAATCACTTATATTAAAAAACTAACCTTGGGACTTCCACAAAACCGTTACTTACAAGTTAGAAACTCTATTAAATATTAAAATAAGTTACAAAACGACCAGGCATCAGTAACAATCAATTTCTGTGTTGGTAACTGTATTTAGAACACAACCTAGAGCTGATTACTGAATTTCCAGCCTGCACTTATTTTTAAAATCGTTTTTTTCCTAAAACTTGCATTTTATCTGTCTCTGGCCTAGCACTCAAGTGTGGGGTCATTTACTGCACTGTTCTAACTTGTTGATACTTGTGAACCTCTGCTTTCCTTAAAAAAAACAAAAAAAAATCTTGCTTTTTTCCCACTTTTCTGAGATTTAAAAAAGTTCATCTACAGATTTGCTGTTCTGAGCTGTTTGTAAGTTTCTTGGAGGCCATTGTTTGCTTGGGCTAAAGGGAAATCTCTGTGTTCATCAGTGGCAGTGCTAAACATTGAGTAGCCTGCCTGCCCCTGTGGGAGTGGTTACTACCTTGAAACTGTAGTTTTATTGGCCATTTTGGGTCAATTCCTAACTCCTTGATCTCACTCTCTTAAAACCCTGTTTTGCGCAGTTTTGCGCGTTTTTGCGCATAGCGCAACATCGGGCAGCGCCGCCTAATTGGGTTCAAACTATTCCTGGCTCCACAAAGTCTGCTCTTCACTTTTTCCCTTAGAACTGTTCTATCTCTCAAATTAAACAGCATATTCTCTTTCTAAGGCCCCTCACTGGTCCAAATAAGTAATTTTACAAGTTAGCACTAATAAACCATAAGCACTACTTACTCTTATACTCTCTACGATTACCTTGTCCCCTATTGGTCTGTTTTAATTCAGTTCCCTATATTACTCTAGCATGTCCAAAGGTCAGTCAATGGTTTCCTCTCCAGTCCAGCTGGTGAATCTGGGAATTTTGAGGCAATGTTACAACTGTCTCATGTACACGGACAACCCTCTCCTCCTCCAAACAGGTTCAAATATATGTGAGAGATGCAACCATATAGCCAAACTGGAGGCTGAGCTCTCTCATCTCAAAACTGGTGTAACCAGTCAGGAGGAGAAGGTAACCTCACTCAACACAATTCCAGTATCACATAGTCCCCCCACAACAGCGAACCAAACACATAAAAACACAAAAACATACTCGGAGGCTCTAAATAAAAATTTACCTAAGCAACAGAGACCTCCAAAGCAGACATCCAAGCAAACGCTACCCCAAAACAAAACATGTACAACACATAGCACACAAAGTCAGTGTGCCAAGCAGTCACAGCCCTTAAGGCTGAATAACACACCTGATACTCTTGTAATAGGTGACTCTATTGTCAGACACACTGACGTCCCGCTCACCAGGCTGAATAAAGAGAAGGTCACAGTGAGCTGCCTGTCGGGCGCTAGGATCCGCCACATAATGCAAGCACTCAGGTCACTCCAAAGCAAATACAAATATGACTCAGTCATTGTACATGCTGGCATGAATGACCTGAGACGTACCTCCCTCGACTACATGAAAAGAGACATAGAGGAGCTCTCTGATCATGTAGCCCAGGCCGGTATGACCCTGACCTTGAGCAGCATCTTACCCTCACCTAGAATGATGCCACTGTATAAAGACAAAATGATCGATTTTAACAATTGGCTAAAATTTTGGTGTCATTCAAAGGGGATCCAGTGTCTGTCAGCCTGGGATGACATGCTCGACAAGCCACGTTGCTTCGCTAGGGACGGCTTGCACCTGTCACCCCTAGGCTTTCGGATATTGGCAAAGGCTCTTGCCACCCCCATAGTGCCTTTTTTAGGCAAGGCTCGAAAGTCAAACCTACCTCAATAGACAGCACAAGGAACAAGAAACTAAGGGTAATGCTGCTAAATGCCAGAAGTCTTAACCTCAAGATGCATGCACTCAAAGCTCTCCTCAGTATGAAGAACATCGATATCTGTACAGTGACAGAAACCTGGTTCAAGGCTCCAGAGAGCACCCCAGCACTACCAGGTTATACTTCATATCATGCTTTTCGGCCCCAAAACCTGGACCGAACCACAAAAGGAGGGGGAGTTTCCATATTTATCAAGGATATCCACACCTCCAGGTTAGTGGCATTGCACGAAGTATCGGAGACCATCCATGTGCAACTGACAGTGGGCAAGACTGCTTTTCAGTTTATAGCATCCTACAGACCACCCTCTCAAAGTCAGGAATCCCACTCGGCTTTCCTGAAAACATTGGAGAACATGAAGATCTCTCCGAACACCATTATATTGGGCGACTTCAACTACCCAAACATAGACTGGGAGCATTACTCAAACCCCAGCACCTTAGCCCAAAGGTTCCTGGAATTTATAAACTCAAATGCTATGCAACAACTAGTCACCATCCCACAAGAGGGGAAAACATACTAGACCTAATCATTACCAACATGGGGACTCTATGCTCCATACCAGAAGTATATCCCTCATTGGTAAGATCAGACCATAAATTCATTTCACTGGATATCCACATCCCGACCCCACCCCCAGCCCAGAAAACCACAGTGAAAAACTTCTCAAAAGTGAAATTCTCACTTCTCAAAACTGAAGTGGAATCCTTCAAGGCCCCAGGGCCAGTGGAAACTACGGCCCAAACTGCAGAATCCTATATAAATGCATTCTACGGACATCTCCAGGAATGCATGGATCATGCTATCCCAAACAAAATCAAGACCCAATCATCCAAAGGCAGGCGTCCAGTCTGGTGCACCCCAGCCATAAATAAACTGTACAACAGAAGGAGGAAGCTACTACATGATAGAGCAAAATCCCTAAAAGGGAAGGCATCTCTGATCAGTACTAGCAAAAAATTAAGATCCCTCATAAGATCCTCCAAGGCCAGCTTCAAGAGAAAAATTACACAGGACACTAAAGACAATCATAAGGCTTTTTTCAGTTATGTTAGGAACCTGGGATGCAACTCCCAGACTTGTTCTGAATTGATTCTAAATGACAAAAAATACACCGAACCCACAGACATCGCCAATATCCTGGCAGACAGGTTCAGTGCAAACTTCTCCACCCCCCCAAAAGAGCAAGTATCTATCCCAGCAGAGTGCAGCCTCCCAAACATCTCTGATGCTCAGGTGAAGGCCGCCCTCTCCAAAGCAAAAAACACTGCTTCCATGTGACCAGATGGCATCCCGGGTTGCGTCCTACATGAACTCCAAGAAGAACTAATCCCTCAAGTAAAACTGCTGTACAATCTCAGCCTCACTACAGGATATGTGCCCAAATAATGGCGTACAGCAACAGTGGTCCCACTCCACAAAGGTGGCACCTCTGCGGACCCTGGAAACTATCGCCCCATAAGCCTGACTTGCCTAGTCTGCAAGGCTATGGAGAGGATCATCATGGAACTCATAAACAAAGACATTGGGGACCTACAGACACTAGATCCTACCCAATTTGGCTTCATCAAGGGCAGATCCTGCCTTTTGAACCTGGTCGACTTCTTCGAAACAGTCACCAAGGCCATAGATGAAGGGAAGGTAGTCCACACAGCCTATCTGGACCTCGCAAAGGTATTTGACACAATACCCCACTCAGGCATCATAGATAAGCTATCCAGCCTAAATATAAACCCCTATGTCACAAGATGGGTCGCAAACTGGCTCAAAGACAGAACCCACATGTCAGACTCGAAACCGGTCACAAGTGGCATCCCACAAGGTTCTGTCCTGGGACCTCTCTTGTCCGGTATTTACTTTTCTGAGGTACAGGCCAACGTGGGAGGACTATGGCTCACCAAGTTCGCAGATGACTGCAAACTGGGTGCCACAATCGACTCTCCAGCTGACACAAACATCCTTCAAAAAGGTCTCGCAGAGACGGATAACTGGTGCCAGAGCCATGGTCTAAAGCTAAATGCCAAAAAGTGTATAGTCATACCCTTTGGCAAAAACAATGGGCCCACAAATTACCACATAGGTGGTAACCCATTAAGTACAGAGAAAGTAATTAGGGATCTGGGGACCCAAGTTGATAGCAATCTCTCCTTTGACAACCACATTGCCAAAGTGGTCAGAAAGACCTTCTACATAACCCACCTCATCAAGAAAGGATTCACATCTAGATCAAGAGAGGTAATCGTGCCCCTTTATTCATCCCTCATCAGGCCCATCATAGAATACAATGCCCCCTTTGGGATGTACCTTACCCGACACCTGCAGCAATTAGAAAGACCCCAAAAGTACCTCACCAGGAGGATCAAGGGACTCTAACAGATGCCATATGCTGCTCGGTTAAAAAAACTCCAGCTCTACTCAGTTGCATACCACCTACTTTGAGGCGATCTATGCCTGACATATAAAGGTATGTCCAACCCAGAATTAATGGAAATGCTCCACCTCAGTAAATCTAAATCCCTTAGAGCCATGCGCTCGAGGGACTTGAACCTCAGCACAGAAATAAATAGAACGTGCTGGAGGGACAGATTCATAACCCAGAGGCTCCCTTTGCTCTGGAATAGAATTCCAATTCATGTTAGGCAGAGCACCTCACTGACCCTCTTCAAGAAGAATTTTGATGAGTGGATGGGGGATCGTAGGTTTGTCCCAGGGATTACTTCAGTGTCACTATTAGACAGAGGCACAGTAAACTAAACTTTAAAAAGGGCACAGTATACTCAAATCAAGGGGTGGCGTAAGCCAAACACAATCGGGCTAGGCTTATAAATGCCCCAGGGCAGATAGCCTAGTATGAACCTATGAACCTATGAACCTATTAGGCAGTAGATGTTAAAGAAATATACAAAGTTAAATAATTATAATACATCAAAAAGTATCGTTGAACCTAAAATTCATACAAAACAACTTGGGGCATATAATTCATATTAAAAACTTGTGGAGAAAATTGTGTGAATAAATAAACAATTGTATTCAAAGACTTATTGTAAGATTAAAAGGTTTAAAAAGTGTAAAGTATAAAGTATGGCAGTAGGCTACAAATATGTGCCTTGTGAAAGGTAAAGAAAGTGTACAGAGCTAGCGAGTATTAAAGTTTAGCTGCTCTGTTTTTTTGGAATCAGGGTAATAAATGTACATTCATTTAAACCAGGGAGTGTTGGAATATTACATCTTAGTTGCCATATTAGC
The DNA here is from genome assembly GCF_019279795.1 of Protopterus annectens. Lineage (NCBI taxonomy): Eukaryota > Metazoa > Chordata > Ceratodontiformes > Protopteridae > Protopterus > Protopterus annectens. The sequence continues at coordinate 153,180,382 of NC_056728.1, read as the reverse complement.
TCTCTCCTCTCTAATTTCATTTCCCATGCACCACCCCTAGGAGAGAAAGGAACAGTTTCCAAGATAGCAAACTGAAATCTAGTGTAGGTAGGGCATAATAAAGTATGCTTGAATAGTACAGTGTTGACGTTTCTCTTGTTGAAAGCTTACAAATGTTCATAGATTCTTTTTCTGAACTGTCTTTCAGTTTTACCTATGTAACCACCCCTTAGATGTACAATTTCAATCACCTAAAAAGATTTCTGTAGTGGGGGACCCTACCTCAACCTTGTTCTTGCTTAAAATGTAAAAACACTGATTACCTGTACCACATCTCTATGCACCAGCTACTATACACCTTGAAATGTATTTTTTAGGTTTTCTTGTAAGCCATGGCATTCTAGTTTCCTAGCAACAAAGACAAATGTGCTAACTGCTTGAGCCACTGATGCTGTTATGGCTGTTACTAATGTTAAGGAATTTACACCTGTAACTCCTAATGTTAGGATATTTATACCTCTGACTACTAATGTTAAGATATTTATACCTGTAACTACTAATATTAAGGTATTTATACCTGTATCTACTAATGCTAAGATATTTATACCTGTAACTACTAATGTTAAGATATTTATACCTGTAACTACTAATGTTAAGATATTTATACCTGTAACTACTAATGTTAAGATATTTATACCTGCAACTACTAATGTTAAGATATTTATACCTGTAACTACTAATATTAAGGTATTTATACCTGTATCTACTAATGTTAAGGTATTTATACCTGTAGCTACTAATTTGAATGTATTTATACCTGTAACTACTAATGTTAAGATATTTATACCTGTAACTACTAATATTAAGGTATTTATACCTGCATCTACTAATTTGAATGTATTTATACCTGCAACTTTTAATGTTAAGATATTTATACCTGTAAATACTAATGTTAAGATATTTATACCTGTAACTACTAATAGTAAGGTACGTATACCTGTAGCTACTAATGTTAAGGTATTTATACTTGGAACTACTAATGTTAAGGTATTTATACCTGTAACTACTAATATTAAGGTCTTTATACCTGTAACTACTAATGTTAAGATATTTATATCTGTAACTACTAATATTAAGGTATTAATACCTGTAACTACTAATTTGAATGTATTTTACCTGTAACTTCTAATATTAAGGTATTTATACCTGTATCTACTAATTTGAATGTATTTATACCTGTAACTACTAATGTTAAGGTATTTATACCTGTAACTACTAAAATTAAGGTATTTATACCTGTATCTACTAATGTTAAGGTATTTATACTTGTATCTACTAATTTGAATGTATTTATACCTGTAACTACTAATGTTAAGGTATTTATAGCTGTAACTACTAATATTAAGGTGTTTATATCTGTAACTACTAATATTAAGGTATTTATACCTGCATCTACTAATTTGAATGTATTTATACCTGTAACTACTAATGTTAAGGTATTTATACTTATAACTACTAATATTAAGGTATTTATACCTGCATCTATTAATGTTCAGATATTTATACCTGTAACTACTAAAGTTAAGATATTTATACCTGCAACTCCTAATGTTAAGATATTTCTACCTGTAACTACTAATATGAAAGTATTTATACCTGCAAATCCTAATGTTAAGATAGCTATACCTGTATCTACTAATGTTAAGATATTTATACCTGTATCTACTAATGTTAAGGTATTTATACCTGTAACTCCTAATGTTAAGGTGTTTATACCTGCAACTCCTAATGTTAAGATATTTATACCTGTAATTACTAATATTAAAGTATTTATACCTGCAACTCCTAATGTTAAGATAGTTATACCTGTATCTACTAATGTTAAGATATTTATACCTGTAACTACTAATGTTAAGATATTTATACCTGTAACTACTAATATTAAGGTATTCATACATGTATCTACTAATGTTAAAATATTTATACCTGTAACTACTAATGTTAAGATATTTATACCTGTAACTACTACTGTTAAGGTATTTATACCTGTGACTACTAATTTAAATGTATTTATACCTGTAGCTCCTAATGTTAAGGTATTTATACCTGTATCTACTAATGTTAAGGTATTTCTACCTATATCTACTAATGCTAAGGTATTTATACCTGTAACTCCTAATGTTAAGGTGTTTATACCTGTAACTACTAATTTGAATGTATTTATACCTGTAACTACTAGTGTTAAGGTATTTATACCTGTAACTACTAATATTAAGGTATTTATACCTGTATCTACCAATGTTAAGGTATTTATACCTGTAACTACTATTGTTAAGATAGTTTTAGCTGTAACTACTAATGTTAAGATATTTATACCTGTAACTACTAATATTAAGGTATGTATACCTGTATCTACTAATGTTAAGGTATTTATACCTGTAACTACTAATTTGAATGTATTTGTACCTGTAACTCCTAATGTTAAGGTATTTATACCTGTATCTACTAATGTTAAGGTATTTATACCTGTAACTACTAATTTGAATGTATTTATACCTGTAACTACTAATGTTAAGGTATTTCTACCTATATCTACTAATGTTAAGGTATTTATACCTGTAACTCCTAATGTTAAGGTATTTATACCTGTAACTACTAATTTGAATGTATTTATACCTGTAACTACTAATATTAAGGTATTTATACTGTATCTACTAATGTTAAGGTATTTATACCTTTGACTACTAATAGGCTCATAGGTTCATAGGTTCATAGGTGGGTACTAGGTTATCTGCCCGAAGGCATTTATAAGCCTAGCCAGAATGTGTTGGCTTTCGCAGTTCCCTTAGATTAGCTCCTTGTGCCTCTGTCCAGCAGAGCCACTGAAGTGATCCCTGAGGTAAACTTTCTGTTTCCCATCCACTCGTCAAGGTTTCTTTTGAAGAGTGTTAGTGAGGATCTCTGCCTAATGTAGATTGGGATCTTGTTCCAAAGCATGGGAAGTCTCTGGGAGAGGAATCTATCCCTCCAGCACGTCCTATTTATTGTTGTGGTAAGGTTTAGATCCCTAGAGCGTGTGGCTTGAGAAGATAAGGTTTGCTTTTGGTGGAGCATGTCCATCAATTCTGGGTTGGACATGGCCTTGTATGTCAGGCAGAGATCACCTCTGAGTAGGCGGTATGCAACCGAGTACAACTGGAGTTTCCTCAGTCGAGCTGCATAGGACATCTGTTTGAGGCCATTGATCCTCTTGGTGAGGTACTTCTGTGGTCTTTCCAGCTGTTGCAGGTGTCTTGTAAGGTACATCCCAAATGGGGCATTGTACTCTAAGATGGGTCTGATGAGTGATGAGTAGAGGGGCACAATGACTTCTTTTGATCTGGATGCAAACCCTTTTGTGATTAGGTGGGCCACGTAGAAGGATTTTCTAACCACTTTGTCAATGTGATTATCAAAGGTGAGATTACTATCTACTTGGGTCCCCCAGATCCCTTATTAGATCTTCCGTATTTAGGGGACTGCCAACTCTGTGGTAGTTTGTGGGTACTTTGTTTTTTTCCAAAGAGGATGACTATGCACTTCTTGGCATTTAGCTTGAGGCCATGATTTTGACACCAGATATCCGTCTCAGTGAGACCCTTTTGGAGGATGTCTCTGTCAGCCGGAGAGTCAATTATAGCCCCAAGTTTACAGTCGTCTGTGAACTTGGTCAGCCATAGTCCTCCTGTGCTTGCCTGTACCTCTGAGAAGTATATGCCGAACAGGAAGGGTCCCAGGACCAAGCCCTGGGGAACACCACTTGTAACCGGTCTAGAGACAGACCTAGCTCCTGCAACTGTCACAATGTGGGTTCTGTCTGTGAGCCAGTTGGCAACCCATCTTGTGATGTAGGGGTTTATGTTCAGGCTGGTGAGCTTGTCTATAATACCAGAATGGGGAATGGTGTTGAAGGCCTTAGCAAGGTCTAGGTAGGCTATGTGTACCACCTTTCCCCTCATCTATAGCCTTGGTAACTCTCTCAAAGAAGTCCACCAGGTTTAGGAGGCATGATCTGCCCTTAACAAAGCCAAACTGGGTAGGGCCCAGTGTTTGGAGGTTCCTAATGTCTCTGTTAATGAGTTCCATGATGATGCGCTCCATGGCCTTGCAGACCAGTTAGGCTTATAGGGCGATAGTTCCCAGGGTCTGTTGTGGCTCCACCTTTGTGGAGTGGGATAACCATTGCTGTGTGTCACTCTATGGGTATGTAGCCTGTGGAGAGGCTGAGGTTGAACAGTGTGTTTAGGTGAGGGGTTAGTTCGTCTTTGAGCTCGTGTAGGATGCAGCCTGGGACACTGTCCAGTCCCATTGATGCTGAGTTTTTGGCTTTGGAGAGGGCTGTTTTAACCTGAGTGTCTGTGATTTCAGGGACTCTACATCCTTCTGGTATGGTTATGGGTCCTTTTGGGGGTGAGATGGGGGTGAAGTTTGCACTGAACCTGTTTGCCAGGATGTTTGCGATATCAGTCAGTTCAGTGTATTTTGTGCTATTCTGCACTAACTCTGAGCAGATCTGAGCATTGCCACTTCGATTCTTGACATAGCTAAAGAATGCCTTGTGGTTATCTTGGAGTCCTTGGCAATTTTTCTTTCAAAGCTCGCCTTGGATGATTTTATGAGGGATCGTAGTTTCTTGCTGATACTGATCAGGGATATCTTCCCTTCTTGGGATTTTCCTCTTTTCTGTACTAGTTTCCTCCTTCTATTGTTTAGCTTGTTTATGGCAGGAGTTCACCAGACTGGATGTTTGTCATCTCCCATTGCTGCAGTCCTGACAAATGGGTACTCCGCTGCCCACCATCGGCCCGAATACCAAAGGGCTAGATCCGGTGTCGGTCACGGGCGCCTGAGACTGACGTAAGTACTTGTCAGTACAAATGCGCATGACCGACGCCATAACCTCAGTCTTTCTTGCCGCATGGTCCTCAGCAGAAGCAGTTTTTGCAAGTGCCGTTCGGCGTTCTGGAATTGTCGGTTTTCGAGTTTCAGACCGGATACCAAGTTGGCTAAGTACCCTGTTGGGAACATTTTTTGTCTTTTTCTTGCCTCAGTCTTGCCGGATGTCAGAAAAAGTTAATAACTGTATTTCTTGTGGGAAACAGATTCCTCATAGGGATTACCATTCACTCTGCATTCCTTGTTTGGGGCCTGAGCATGACGTTGTTGGGTGTCGCTTTTGTGCTACTTTTAACAAGCGTACTATTAAACGTCGGTTGGACTGTGCTAGGCTGGTGTTTGGTAAACGTTGTAATTATAACATGCCGTCGGATTCTCTGACGACTGGTTCTTCTAAGAAGCGCAAAGATAAGTCTTTGCGGTTCAAACAGGATGAGGCGTCCACTCCGGACGTCGGTTCTGTGGAACCACTGACTGCTTCGGTGGCTCCTTTTGACAGTTTACCAGTGTGTCTAGGGGAGCCTTTGTTACTGCAGGAAGTGGCTTCTCCTGTGTTAGGCCAGGCTGAGGGTGCTTCTTTGTTGTCAGTGGCTTCCTCCCCTCATAGGGTAGTTAGACCTCCTCCTTCTCAAGGCAAAGTCCATTCTAAATCTAAGTCTATCCCTGCTGGTGCTAATCCCCAGGGTCCGGCTCCTAGGAAGCACATGTTAAAGATGGCTGAAGATTTGATTACTTTAATTAGGGGTTCCATGCCCCCCCCTGTGAAGAGGCCCAGGATAGACACAGAGTTGGAGGGTCTGGTTCAGTCTTCCAATGAGTCAGATTCCTCTGTGGAAGAGCTTCAGGATTTAGTGCATGCTTCAGACCAGGTTGGTAAGCATTCTTTGCAGTGTGGTTTTGATGCTTTACAAGCTTCTTCCAGGGTGGCTGCTACTAGTTCTGTTGTTCACAGACATGCCTGGCTTAGAGATCAGTCCTTGTCAGAGCATGTTAAGGCTCGCATTATGGATGCTCCTTTGCAATCTGATGTTCTTTTTGGCCCTCCAGTGGAATCAGTTTTGAAAAAAATGGAGGAAAAAGCTAAGTCTATGCAGACGGTAAAGGACTTCTTACAGGTTCAGCCCCCTAAGTTCAGTAGGAATTGGCCTGCTAGGGGATGGTCTTTTCCCTCTTCGGATTTTCATTCTAGGGGCAGGTCGAGGCGTGGTAGAGGTAGGGCTTCCTCTCAGGGCCCTGTTACTTCTAGGCCTTTGAATTCTTTTACCCCTTCTGCTGGGGTGGGCAGGGGTCAGTCCTTTGGGAAGCAGTCCCAATGACCTGTGTCTTCAGCTGCCGGACTCTGCTTTGCTGGCAGCTCCTCTAGGAGGAAAACTGGGACTTTTCAAAAGGAATTGGCATTTGGTTACCCAAGACAAATAGGTATTGGACATTATAACTCGAGGCTACAAGTTTTATTTTCACACATTCCCTCCTTTCAAAGGTATGCCGGATGTGCCTCATCAGCAAAGACTGGAAGCGCAGGCACAGATTTTTCTCTGCTCCGGTTGGGAGCAATACAGGCAGTTCCTTCTGTGGACAGAGGCACGGGGTTTTATTCCCGTCTTTTCTTAGTGCAAAAGAAGGGAAATACTTGGAGGCCCATTCTGGATTTATCCATTCTAAACACCTTTCTGGAAATTCCGAAATTCAAGATGTTGACACTGCAGCAGCTGTTGCCTATGCTAGGCAGAGATCACTGGATGGTGACTTTGGATCTCAAGGAGGCCTATCTTCCCATTCCTATCAGGCCCAGTTGCAGGAAATTCCTGAGGTTTCGGACTGGGAATTTGCATTATCAGTTCTCTGCATTGCCCTTTGGCTTATCTACTGCCCAGGGTATTCACAAAAGTCCTGGCTCGTAATAGCTTTTCTCGCTAAGGGAATTCAAATTTATCCTTATCTGGACGATTGTTTGATACTGGCTCAGGGCAAGCACAAACTTCTTCGACATCTGCAGTATGTGATGACAGTTTTCAGATGCCTAGGGTATTCTGTGAACGAAATAAAGTCCAGTCTAGTACCCTCACAGGAGATGTGTTTTCTGGGTGTGAGACTGAATACAGCTACTCAGATGGCATCTCTTACCCCGGACAAACAAAGAAATCTTCACCTATACTTCCAACAGCTATCCGTAATGTCCAGGCTGACTGCAAGGACAGTCCTTCAAGCCTTGGGGTTCATGGCATCTTGCATTCTAGTACTTCCCAATGCCAAACTGCATATGAGGAAGCTACAATGGTATCTCAAAAGCGTTTGGACTCAATACAGCCACGATTTGGATACTGTCATTCGGATTCTACCTTGCATTCAGAAAGAATTTGTGTGGTGGGCTCAGGAATGTCACCTAAACAAGGGACTCTCTGTGACCCAACCGGAGGCAAGTCAGATATTAACGACAGACGCCTCGGAGTCAGTCTGGGGAGCTCATTTCAAAGGAAAATGGATTCAAGACCTTTGGCCCCCGGAGCTGCTTCACTTGCATATCAACATGAAGGAGATGCTGGCAGTTCAATTTGCATTGAAAGCATTCAGGGATCTACTTCGACCGGGACTGGTGTTGATTCGAACAGACAACACAACTGTCATGTGGTACATCAACAAGCAGGGGGGAACTCATTCTTACCCTCTTTGCAGACAAGCAATGCTGTTATGGGAAACTGCTTTGGATCTGCACATCACTCTTCGAGCACAGTTTCTGCCAGGAGCACAAAATTCGTTAGCAGATGTTCTGAGCAGACAGATGGTGGATCCTCACGAATGGAAGTTGGACCCTCAGGTATTTCGTCAGTTGACCATGGCTTGGGGAACTCCAGACATAGATCTGTTCGCTTCTCCTCTGAGTTCCCAACTACCTCTGTTTTGCACAAGGCTGTTTCATCCGAAAGCCTGGAAAATAGATGCACTATCCTTCAGTTGGAGCAACCTTCACGTGTATACCTTTCCTCCTCTGCCTCTTCTTCCAAAGGTCCTGTTGAAAGTCAGGAGGGACAAACCTTGCATGATCCTTATAGCGCCGGATTGGCCTCGTCAACATTGGTACCCTCTGCTGAGGAGCCTAATTCACGGGACGCCTTGGCCATTACCACGGATTCCTCACTTATTGTCTCAAGAAAACAATCATTTTCTCAATGTCAGGGTGCAATCCCTACACCTGACAGCCTGGCGCATTCAGTTTTAGAGGATGAGGGCCTTCAGCTCCCTCAACAAGTTTTGGATGTCCTTTTGGAAGCCAGGCGTCCTAGTACTTGAAAAGTTTATGCTGATAAATGGAAGAGATTTTTTCTTTGGAGTTCAGCTGAAGGTCTTGATGTCACGTTGCCTAATTTGAGTTGTACTTTGCAGTATTTGACTATGTTACTGGACAAGGGTTTGTCCTTCTCTTCTATAAAAGTGCATGCTGCAGCTATTTCTGCTCACTATGATGGTGATCCTCCTTTATTTTCACATCCTTTGCTTAAACAGTTTCTTAGAGGGGCAAAGAATATAAGTCCCCACGAAGGGCTCCTACTCCTGCCTGGGATCTTAATTTTGTTTTGGAAAAGCTGACTCTGCCTCCTTTTGAACCTGCAGCTATGGCTGAATTGAAGTTGTTGTCCTGGAAGACTGCTTTTTATTGGCTGTTACTTCTGCTAGAAGGGTATCTGAATTACAGGCTCTCATGGCAGTGGAACCTTTTCTGATTTTTCACCAGGACAGAGTTTCCTTGCGTACTAATCCTACTTTTCTGCCTAAGGTAGTTTCTAATGTGGCATTGAACCAATCTATACATTTGCCTACTTTTTATGCTAACCACCAAAATGAAGGGAAAGAGTTTTGCATTCTTTGGATGTGCATAGGCAGTTACGGTATTATTTGTTCAGAACCAATGAGTTCCGGAGATCTCAACAGTTATTTGTTTCGGTTGCTGTGGCTTCAAGTGGGAAAGCTGTCTCGAAACAAACTATTTCCAAGTGGATCGGCCATTGTATTGCTGTTTGTTACTCTCATCATGGTAAGGAGGTTCCAGTTGGGATCAGGCCTCATTCTACTAGGGCTACGGCCACCTCTACTGCTTTTTTGAGAGGGGTAGCTACTAAAGACATTCTAGAGGCAGCTACTTGGAGTTCTGTACATACCTTTACAAAGCATTATCATTTGCCTCTTTATTCTAGGTCTAGGGCTGGGTTTGCCACTGCAGTCTTACAGGGCATGTCTGCAGCTCCTCCTGCTATTTAGTTGGCCTGCCTCCCTTTTTCCGTTGCTCTGGGATTCTACCCATTTGTCAGGACTGCAGCAATGGGAGATGACGAACATAGTACAGTTTTGTACCTACCATAAATGTAGATGTTCGAGGATCTCCATTGCTGCAGTCCTATTTTCCCTCCCTCCTTCCCCCTTTTTCTTTTTAGTTTGGGGTTTTTTGGGTGGTGTTTTCTTTTTTGCATTCTGACGTCTGAGGCAAGAAAGACTGAGGTTATGGCGTCGGTCATGCGCATTTGTACTGACAAGTACTTACGTCAGTCTCAGGCGCCCGTGACCGACACCGGATCTAGCCCTTTGGTATTCGGGCTGATGGTGGACAGCGGAGTACCCATTTGTCAGGACTGCAGCAATGGAGATCCTCGAACATCTACATTTATGGTAGGTACAAAACTGTACTTTTCCTTTTCTTGGAGGAGTGAGTCTTGGTTTTGCTTGGGATGGCATGATCCATGCATTCTTGTAGCTGCCTGTAGAATGCATTAGTAAAGGATTTTGCAGCTTGGACAGTGTTATCCTTCAGCATGGGGGCTTTAAAACTTTCCACCTCGGTCTTAAGTAACATGAAGTTTGCTTTTGAAGTGTTTTTCATGGTGGCTTTCTTGTCTGGGGGAGGGGGGCAGAATATGGATATCCAAAGTGATTTGTTTATGGTCAGATCTAACCAGCGAGGGGTTGACCACTGGTGTGAAACACCAGTCGCCCATGTTGGTGATGACCAGGTCCAATATGTTGTCACCTCTGGTGGGTATGTTGACCAGTTGAACCAGGGCATTTGAGCTTATAAATTCTAGGAAAAGTTGGGCAAGGGAGTTAGTACTTGAATAGTTCTCCCAGTCAATGTTTGGGTAATTGAAATCACCCAATATTAGGGTGTTTGGTAGGACCTTTATGTTTCCCAGTGTTTCAAGAAAAGCGGAATGGGGGTCCTGGGACATGGTGTGTGTTCTATAGCAAGCTACAATTTGAATTGCTGTTTTGCCCATTGTTAGTTGCACATGGATGATCTCTGATGCATCGTGCTGTGTCACTAACCTGGAGGTGTGGGTATCCTTGATGAATATGGATACACCCCCGCCTTTTGTATTTCGGTTTTGGTTCTGTGGCCGAAATGTTTGGCACGAGTTGTAACCTGGTAGTCCTGATGTGCTCTCTGGAGCCTTAAACCAGGTTTCTGTTACTGCACATATATCGATTTTCTCTATACTGAGGAGTGCCTCGAGTGCATGCATTTTGAGGTTTAGACTTCTGGCACTGAGTAGCATTACCCTCAGTTTTTTGTTACCTGTGCTATTTACGGCGGTGAGTTTGTCTTTTGAGCCTTGCCTAAAAAAGGCACTATGGGGGTGGCAAGAGTCTTGGCAAGTATTCGAAAGCCTAAGGGTGACAGGTGCAAGCCATCTCTAGTTAAACAGCGTGGCTTGTCGAGCATGTCATCCCAGGCAGACAGACACTGGATCCCCTTTGAATAACACCAGAAACTTAGCCAATTGTTGAAATCGAGAATTTTTTCTTTATACCGTGATATCATTCTTGGTGAGTGCAGGATGCTGCTCACAGTCAGGGTCATACCGGCCTGGGCTACATCATCAGAGAGCTCTTCCATGTCTCTTTTCATATAGTCCAGGGAGGTATGACTCAGGTCATTCACACCAACATGGACAATGACAGAGTCATATTTGTACTTGTTCTGGAGTGACCTGAGTGCTTGTGTTATGTGGCAGGTCCTGGCACCCGACAGGCAGCTAACAGTAACCTTCTCCTTATTCAGCCTAGTGAGTGGGATGTCAGTGTGCCTGACTATAGAGTCACCTATTACTAGTATATTGGGTATGTTATTTTGCCTTAAGGGCTGTGATTGCATGGCACACTGGTTTTGCGACGTATGTGTTTCATGGTTTGTGTTGGGGGTGGAGGTTGCTTGGATGTTTGCTTTGGAGGTCTCTGTTGGTTTTTCAGATTTTTATTCAGAGCCTCCGAGTATGTTTTTGTGTATTTATGTGTGTTTTTTGCCGGTGCTGGTTTAATGGGTCTGTGTAAGACTGGTGGTGTGATGCAAGTAGTTCCCTTCTCCTCTTGACTGAATGTTAAGATATTTATACCTGTAGCTACTAATTTGAATGTATTTATATCTGTAACTACTAATATTAAGGTATTTATACCTGTATCTACTAATGTTAATGTATTTATACCTGTAACTACTAATGTTAAGGTATTTATAAAGGAATTCCCGATACTATTCTAGCATGTCCAAAGGTCAGTTGTCAATCTCCTCTCCAGTCCAGCTGGTGAATCTGGGAATCTTGAGGCAATGTTACAACTGCCTCATGTACACAGACAACCCTCTCCTCCTCCCAACAAATTCCAACACATGTGAGAGATGCAACCATATAGCCAAACTGGAGGCTAAGCTCTCTCAACTCAGTACTGGCGTAACCAGTCAGGAGGAGAAGGAAACCACACTCACTACAATTCCAGTCTCACATAGACCTACCATGACAGCAAACCAAACACATAAACACACAAAAACATACTCGGAGGCTCTAAATAAAAATCTGCCTAAGCAGCAGAGACCTCCAAAGCAGACACCCAAGCAACCGCTACCCCAAAACAAAACATGTGCAACACATAGCTCACAAAGCCAGTGTGCTGAACATTCACAGCTCTTAAGGCTAAACAAAACACCTGATACACTTGCAATAGGTGACTCTATCATCAGGCACACTGACGTCCCGCTCACCAGGCTGAACAAGGAGAAGGTCATGGTGAGCTGCCTGTCAGGCGCTAGGATCCGCCACATAACACAAGCACTCAGGTCACTCCAAGGCAAGTACAAATATGACTCAGTCATTGTCCATGCTGGTGTGAATGACCTGAGATATACCTCCCTGGACTACATGAAAAGAAACATAGAGGAGCTCTCTGAGCATGTAGCCCAGGCCGGTATGACCCTAACCTTGAGTAGCATCTTACCCTCACCAAGAATTATGCCACAATATGAAGACAAGATGATCAATTTCAACAATTAGCTTAAGTATTGGTGTCCTTCAAAGGGGATCCAATGCCTGTCAGCCTGGGATGACATGCTCGACAAGCCACGATGCTTCGCTAGGGATGGCTTGCACCTGTCACCCCTGGGCTTTCGGATATTGGCAAAGGCTCTTGCCACCCCCATAGTGCCTTTTTTAGGCAAGGCTCAAAAGACAAACCCACCTCCATAGGTATCACAAGGGATAAGAAACTAAGAGTAATGCTACTCAACGCCAGAAGTCTAAACCTCAAGATGCATGCACTCGAAACTCTCCTTAGCATGGAGAACATCAATATCTGTGCAGTAACAGAAACCTGGTTCAAGGCTCCCGAAAGCACCCCAACACTATCAGGTTATACCTCATACCATGCTTTTCGGCCCCAAAACTTGGACTGAACCACAAAAGGAGGGGGAGTATCAATATTCGTCAAAGATACCCACACCTCCAGGTTGGTGGCACAGCACGAGGCATCAGAGACTATCCATGTGAAACTAACAGTGGGTAAAACTGCCTTCCAGTTTATAGCCTGCTACAGACCACCCTCCCAAACCCAGGAACCCCACTCGGCCTTCCTGAGAACACTGGAAAATATGAAGGTCTCTCAAAACACCATTATATTGGGTGACTTCAACTACCCAAACATAGACTGGGAGCATTACTCTAGCTCCAACACCCTAGCCCAAAGGTTCCTAGAATTTATAAACTCAAATGCTATGGAACAACTTGTTACCACTCCCACAAGAGGGGAAAACATACTGGACCTGATCATCACCAATATGGGGACTCTATGCTCCAGACCAGAAGTATATCCCTCACTGTTAAGATCAGACCATAAACTAATCTCACTGGATATTCACATCCCGACCCCACCCTCTGCCCAGAAAACCACAGTGAAAAACTTCTCTAAAGCAAATTTCACACTCCTCAAAACTGAGGTGGAATCCTTCAAAGCCCCCGGGCCTGTGGAAAATACGGCCCAGACCGCAGAATCCTTTATAAATGCATTCTATGAATACCTTCAGGAATACATGGATCATGCAATCCCAAATAAAACCAAGACCAAATCCTCCAAAGGCAGACGTCCTGTCTGGTGGACCCCAGCCATAAACAAACTATACAATAGAAGGAGGAAGCTACTACATGATAGAGCAAAATCCCAAAAAGGGAAGGCATCTCTGATCAGTATTAGCAAAAAACTATGGGCACTCATAAAATCGTCTAAGGCCAGCTTAGAGAGAAAAACTGCACAGGACACTAAGGATAATCACAAGGCTTTCTTTAGTTATGTCAGGAACCTGGGTGGGAATTCCCAGATATGCTCAGAATTAGTCCAAAATGACAAAAAATACACCGAACCCACAGACATTGCCAACATCCTAGCTGACAGGTTCAGCGCAAACCCCACCCCCCATACCCACCAAAAGGGCAAATATCTATCCCAACAGTGTGCTGGCCCCCTGACATCTCAGATGCTCAGGTAAGAGCTGCCCTCTCCAAAGCAAAAAACACAGCATCAATGGGACCAGACAGTGTCCCAGGCTACATCCTACATGAACTCCAAGAAGAGCTAAACGCAAACATAAAACTACTGTTCAATCTCAGCCTTACTACAGGATATGTACCCAAAGAGTGGCGTACAACAACAGTGGTCCCTCTCCACAAAGGTGGTGCCTTAACAGATCCTGGAAACTATCGCCCCATAAGCCTGACTAGCTTGGTCTGCAAAGCTATGGAAAGGATCATCATGGACCTCATAAATAAAGATATTGGGGACCTACAGACACTGGATCCTACCCAGTTTGGCTTTATTAAGGGCAGATCCTGCCTCTTAAACCAGGTTGATTTCTTTGAAACAGTCACCAAGGCCATTGATGAGGGGAAGGTGGTCCACACAACCTACCTGGACCTCACAAAAGCCTTCGATACAATACCCCACTTGGGCATTATAGATAAGCTCACCAGCTTAAATATAAACCCCTATATCACTAGATGGGTTACAAACTGGCTCAAGGACAGAACCCACATGGTTAGAATTGCTGGAGTCATGTCAGACACCAAACCAGTTACAAGTGGTGTCCCACAAGGCTCAGTCCTGGGACTTCTCTTGTTCGGTATATATTTCTCGGAGGTACAGGCCAACACGGAAGGACTGTGGTTGACCAAGTTCGCAGATGACTGCAAACTGGGTGCCATAATCGACTCTCCAGCTGACACAAGCATCCTCCAAAAGGGCCTGAAAGAAACAGACAACTGGTGTCAGAGCCATGGCCTCAAGCTAAACGTCAAAAAGTGTATAGTCATCTCCTTTGGCAAAAACAAAGTGCCCACAAATTACCACATAGGTGGTAATCCATTAACTACGGAAGAACTAATTAGGGACCTGGGGACCCAAGTTGATAGCAATCTCTCATTTGACAACCACATGGCCAAAGTGGTTAGAAAAACATTGTATATAGCCCACCTAATCATGAAGGGATTCACATCTAGATCAGGGGAGGTCATTGTGCCTCTTTACTCATCCCTCATCAGGCCCATAATTGAGTACAATGCCCCTTTTGGGATGTACCTTACCAGACACCTGCAGCAACTGGAAATACCCCAAAAGTACCTCACCAAGAGGATCAAAGGGCTGAAACAGATGCCATATGCTGCCCGGTTAAAGAAACTCCAGCTCTACTCAGTGGCATACTGCCTGCTCAGAGTTGATCTGTGCCTGACGTATAAAGCCATGTCCAACCCGGAATTAATGGACATGCTGCACCTCAGAAAATCCAAATCCCATCGAGCTACGTGCTCGAGAGACTTGAACCTCAGCACTGAAATAAATAGGACATGTTGGAGGGACAGATTCATAACCCAGAGACTCCTTTCACTCTGGAATAAAATCCCAGTGCAGGTTAGGCAGCGTCCCTCATTGACTCTCTTCAAGAGGAATCTTGATGAGTGGATGGGAGATCGTAGGTTTACCCCGGGTATCACTTCTGTGTCACTTTTAGACAGAGGCACAGTATACTAACCTCGAGAAAGGGCATAGCAAAATTAATTTAAAATGGGCGGCGAAAGCCAAACACACTCTGGCTAGGCTTATAAATGCCCTAGGGCAGATAGCCTAGTATGAACCTATGAACCTATTTATACATGTAAATACTAATATTAAGGTATTTATTCCTGTAACTACTACTGTGAAGGTATTTATACCTGTAACTACTAATGTTAAGATATTTATACCTGTAACTACTAATTTGAATGTATGTATACCTGTAACTACTAATGTTAAGGTATTTATAAGTGTAACTACTAATATTAAGGTATTTACACCTGTATCTACTAATGCTAAGGTATTTATACCTGTAACTACTAATGTTAAGATATTTATACCTGTAACTACTAATGTTAAAATATTTATACCTGCATCTCCTAATGTTAAGATATTTATACCTGTAACTACTAATTTGAATGTATTTATACCTGTAACTACTAATTTAAAGGTATTTATACCTGTATCTACTAATGTTAAGATATTTATACCTGTAACTACTAATGTTAAAATATTTATACCTGCATCTCCTAATGTTAAGATATTTATACCTGTAACTGCTAATTTGAATGTATTTATACCTGTAACTACTAATTTTTAAGGTATTTATACCTGTAACTACTAATGTTAAGGTATTTATACCTGTAACTATTAATATTAAGGTATTTGTACATGTAACTACTAATTTGAATGTATTTATACCTGTAACTACTAATATTAAGGTATTTATACCTGTAACTACTAATTTGAATATATTTTTACCTGTAACTACTAATGTTAAGGTATTTATACCTGTAACTACTAATTTAATGGTATTTATACCTGTATCTACTAATGTTAAGATATTTATACCTGTAACTACTAATGTTAAGATATTTATATCTGTAACTACTAATTTGAATGTATTTATACCTGTAACTCCTAATGTTAAGATATTTATACCTGTAACTACTAATGTTTTTATACCTGTATCTACTTATGTTAAGATATTTATACCTGTAACTACTCCTGTGAAGGTATTTATACCTGTAACTACTAATGTTAAGATATTTATACCTGTAACTACTACTGTTAAGGTATTTATACCTGTAACTCCTAATGTTAAGATATTTGATACTTACGTATTATTGCAACCACATTCAGAGCAGGAGAAGTGGCTCATTCCCAAGCCCTTGTCCTGCCAAAATATGTAGTGCAAGTTACTGGGGAGGTGTGTGTGTGTCACTGTGTTAAAAGTCTGTTGAAGAATTCTTGATATAAAACCACCAGGTAACTAAATTGGGGGAATGTCATTTTCCTCATGTGTATTAAGCTAGTCATTCTTACAAAACATGGGGAAAGTGATTCAACAGACTGTGAAAACAAAAGATTCGGAAAGGAATATTTCAGGTTGTTCAAGGGTTAGCAACCTTTCAAGGGCTCTCTGTGTGGTTGATGCACATGACAAATATTTGGCTTTTTTTGTATTCATGGGTGGCACCATAATGCCACGGTCAGCATTGTGAACTTGTTCTGCCGGTTCATGTACCATGAATGTCCTCACTAGGTGTAAGTTTTTTGTTTTGTTTTTTGTTTTTTTTGGCCAGGTTTGTTGCTTTCTGTCACATCCCAAACACACGCTGATAGGAGTATGGTGTCGTGTGTACCTCTCTTTCTGTGTGCCTGTATGTGTATTTCTTGCAGTGGACCGGGGTGTCATCCCGGAATTTGTTCTCTCCCTCTTGCCCTTTGCTTCCACGCTAGCAGGCCAACTGCTGCAGGATACATACGAGACAACAAACACCCATATGAAAAAATATATCGCCAGTAACGTACAATCATAACATCTTTCAAACCCAAAACATACAGCTTTATAAATAAATTAACCACATTCCCATAACATGACGAATGCTGACAGATTAGGAATGTGGTTGTGATAATACGCAAGTGCCAGATATTTATACCTCTAACTACTACTGTTAAGGTATTTATACCTGTAACTCCTAAAGTTAAGATATTTATACCTGTAACTACTAATGTTAAGATATTTATACCTCTAACTACTACTGTTAAGGTTTTTATACCTGTAACTCCTAAAGTTAAGATAGTTATACTTGTAACTGCTAATGTTAAGATATTGGCTAGCTACAGTAACTTTTTCATAGTGCTTACTTTAGGAAATGCTTCTTATGAACTTGAAGTCAGCTCCATACAGGACACATATTTTCGATCATATTAACAACTCAGCTTCAAGACGAAATCTGATACTGTCAGTGGTCTACCCAATACTGTGATTTACTGGTGCACTGATCCTCCTCAAAGAAAATAGCAAAGTAGGGTAAGTTACTTACCATAGCAGTAGAAGTTGTAGAAGGAGGTTGGTGTAACGGTAAAGCTTCCCTATCTCCTTCCCTGTTCCCTGTGTGAGCACATTTGCAAATTATTATACTTTCTACAATTTAACCTCCTACAACAATTTTTCAGAGAAAGTCACTAATAATAATAATGCTACTCACTCTATTTCCACCCACTGAATATGTTTGCAAATTGTCATATTTTGACAGTGAGAATTTTAAGTAATCACTGATGTGATAATGATGAAGCAGGATGAACAAATTGTGCACCTGGTAGTAAGATTTTTCTTTGTAAAACAACAAAACTCGAAACCACGGATGGGAAAAAGCCAGACACCAAGAATGTTATAGTGTTTTTGTTTGATTTAATAATACTCAAACTTCATCAGAAACAACCTGTTTCTGATGAAGTTTGAGTATTACTAAATCAAACGAAAGCACTATAAACATTCTTGGTGTCTGGCTTTTTCCTGTCCGTGGTTTCGAGTTTTGTTGTTTTACATTGTTTTTTGAGCAAAGTGGTTTGGTGTTTTTAAGATTTTTCTTTGTTATTATGGAAAAGTAAAAGGATCTATTTTAAGATGGTGGTAATAAATGTGCATGATTCTATCCATATGCATATATATATATATATATATATATATATATATATATATATATATATATAGGTTTACTTCAAAACATTGAAATCTCATAACATTGAAATTCAAAACACTGAGACCATAACATCAAAACCCCAAAACAATGAAAACTCAGAACTCTGAGAGTGTTCATCACAACATAGAAAACTACAACATACATGTAAATAACATCCCCTCCACCTACAACAACACCAAAGTAAGAAACATTTTTTACTATATTTCTGCAGGGGAGCAAGCCCCCCTGAATCCCCCACATCTCCCTGTAAATTAAATATACCAAATCCTAGACTGCACTACAGTGGAGAAAAGTTAATTTTCTAACCACTGTGACATGATCATCATACAGAATGTCAGCAAAGAATGTGTTACTCTCATGGAAGTTAAGTTAGTGTTCTGAGAAGTGCTGGGAGAAGTGATCAGGGGAAAAAGTGTTTATTTTGCCAATCTGTATGTATTTTTAGGCCATACAGGTAAGTGAGTTAGACATTATGTTTGCATTCTGTTTGGTGGTCACGATACAGTAAGGTTAGGAAATTAACTTTTTTCCACTGCAGTGTGATCTTGGAGTTGGTATATTTAATTTACAGGGGTGGTGGGGGGTGCAGGAGGGCTTGCCCCCTGCAGAAACGTAGTGAAAAGTGAGTTTGTTAGTTTGGCATTGTTATAGGTGAAGGGGATGTTAGTTACATTTGTGTCGTAGTTTTCAATCTTATAATGCAAAGTTTCAGTGTTCTAAGTTTTTGTTGTTTTGGGTTTTCAGTGTTTTGGGTTTTTGATGTTATGGTCTCAGTGTGTTAAGGTTCAGTGTTATAAGATTTAAATGTTTTGAAGTATGTATATATATATATATATATATATATATATATATATATATATATATATATATATATATATATATATATATATATGTATATATATATATATATATATATATATATATATATGTATATATATATATATATATATGTGTATGTATTATTCATGTGTGTGTATGAGTATGTGTGTGTGTGTGTGTGTGTGTGTGTGTGTGTGTGTGTGTGTGTGTGTGTGTGTGTGTGTGTGTGCGTGTGTGCAGGCGTACACATGTGGACCTAGTACACTACAGCCTTGTGGGTCACTAAAGTACAATTGATCCAAATATATATATATATATATATATATATATATATATATATGTATATGTATATAAATATGTATGGTTATATTTAGCTACATCTTTGACAACCTCATAAAGGATGTACTGCATCAACCATAAATGGTCAAAACTCAGTTTGACAAAAAAAAAATGTTTTATGCACAGGGCAAGCCACCATGAACCCCCACACTCCTTCTGATTATGATTATGTATACCAGCTCTGACATTAGAAAACAGTGGAGAAAAGGTGAAATCATAGTCTCCATTGCACAGCGAGCCCACAAAACAAATGCTGAACCTGAAACAGAAGTTTGACAAAACAGTCCTCCTAACTAAGCATTCAATGTGATGAATATGCAGGGAAACAAATTTATTTGTGTGTGTGTGTATGTGTGTGTGTGTGTGTGTGTGTGTGTGTATGTGTGTGTGTGTGTGTGTGCGCATGGAAATATATCCCTTTTGCCATTATAGTGCACTCTTGGAGTTAGTATATATAAGTAGCGAGAGTGTGGGGTGCAGGGTGGCTTGCCAACCTTGTGGCTGGCTATCCCTGGCCAACCAGACATCTGTGGCACTGTGGTATCATTATGTTTCGGTGGGATTCTGACTTAGAGGCATTTGGTCATAATCCCACAGATGGTAGCTTTGTACCTTTGGCTCCTCAGTCAAGCACATACACCAAATGTCTGAACCTGTGATTCCTCCCATACTGAGCAGGATTACTATTGCAGCAACACATCATCAGTATGGTAAAACTAACCTGTCTTGCAATGGTCTATATGTATGGCCTATGTTCAGTCATTGAGTAAGAAATACATCGAACCTCTGTTCATTGAATGTAAAACACCGAATGTTCACGTGAGCAAACATTCCATCATCAAATATTTTACCTAGGGAATGGAGTTGGTTGGCCAGCGTTAGGAAATTTGCCCTTTTCTCCACTGTAGTTCAATCTCGGAGTTGGTATATATAAGTAGGAGTGTGTGGAGGGAGTAGCACCCACATTTGGGTGGGTTTAATATACTGAGGTATGTGTTTTGGTGTGCATGTTGCTCCACTGTCCCTTTTCCCTAGGTAAAATATCGATGATTGAACATTTGCGGAACTTTTTGTTCTATATGTTATGTTCGATGAACAGAGGTTCGATATATTTCTTATGTGATTACTGAACATAGACCCATATGAACCTTTGAACCTATGAACCTACAGTAATGTGATCCAGGAGCTAGTATATATAAGTAGCGGGGGTGTGGGGTGCAGGGGGACTTGCCCCCCTGCAAAAATATACTGTTCTTTGCCGGACATACCTCTGGTAATTATATATACTAACTCCGAGATCGCACTACCATGGGGAAAAGGATATATTTCCTTATCCCTGCTGTACTGCTGTACTGTGGTTCGGTTAAGTGACTTTCACAAAAGTGCACTTTCAGTTACGTGCACCTTCGCGAAAGTGGGTGTCTGCTTTCCAGTCTTTGAAAAAATGAGTTTCCGTTGATTAGAAGTAGACTCATATAGCTAAATCTATATCTATCTCTCTCTCTAGATATATATATATATATATATATATATATATATATATATATTATGGATTCACTTTATATACTCGAAATACTGAAATGTCGAATTTTTGAAATATAGAAAACTCAGAAGCATAAAATTCAAAATATCAACACACTGGAGATTTTGAATTTCATGCTACTAATGCACACACATACACACACCATCCTCCCCACACACAAACACAAGCTCTCTACTACATAAAAGCAGGGGTACAAGCCCACCTGCACCCCCACACCCCCATATTGAAATATTCTAACTCCGAGGTTGCACTACACACAAACACCACACAAGCTACATTCTGCTCACACACACACATCACAGCAAGAAAACACACTAACACACACCACAGCCCCTACCCAAAACCCTTAACACACACGCACAATTACCTGAACCTGTAACCACAGCGGAACCTCAGAAGCGCGAAATTCAAAACCTCTGGTATTCGAGGTTTTAAAATTCGTGCTTCTGAGCTTTTGCTCTTTTCAGAATTCTAGTTTATGGGCTCGAAATACTGAATTTTGACATTTCAGTATTTCAAGCTTCTAAAGTGAATCCATGTATGAACTACACGGTCTAGGGACCTAAACCTTGTCACCACAATGAACAGAACATGCTGGAGGGATAGATTCCTGTCCCAGAGACTTCCCATACTCTTGAACAAACTACCTATCTATATCAAACAAAGCTCCTCATTAGCGGTCTTCAAGAAAAATCTTGATGATTGGATGGGAGATAGGAAATTCATCCCGGGGATCACTTCTGTGGCTCTGCTCGACAGGGGCACAGGAAAATAATTTTCTTGGGTGGCGAAAGCCAGGGTACCTTTGGCTAGGCTTATATAGGCCCTAGGGCCAATAGCCTAGTACCTACCTATGAACCTATATATATATATATATATATATATATATATATATATATATATATATATATATATATATCTGTGTGTGTATACACACACACGCACACACACACACACATAAAAATATGTAAATACTGATCCAAAAATGTGTACATTGACTGTTTTCTTTAAATCTAATCAGTATTTAACTTAGGTGTGTTTGTTTCTTTAAGTGTAGAGAGGAATTTGTCTGTATAAGTAAAACGAGATTGTTGAATTAGCATTTAGATATAGTGTAAAAAAGATGTTGTAACAAGCCCAGTGAGACAGTATCTGCCCTTGTTAAAGTGAATTTAGCATCCAGAGAAGCAACTCTAGAACAGACAACAATCTAATGTGAGGAACATCTCTGGAGAAGAAGATGAAAAATATTTCTGCCAGAGGGAATTTAGAGAGCTACTATTAGATTCTTTCTCCCAACAATATAAAACTGAACTAAACATACTGGTTGTTTATTTTAGTTTAAACCACAAGACTTCATTTTATTTGGAAGAACCTGACTCATCTGCACTTGTATATTGCAAATTCTATTATGTTTATAAAAACTGGTGGTCTCGGCTATTGTAATCTTCTAAAATACTTCAACCAGTGTCATATAATACTCTTTTCATCACTAAAAGAACACTGAGACATAAATTTTGTAAAATTAGCAAAGTGGTTTTCACTTACAATACTATAGTTACCTAAGCATATACCGAAAAGTTAAAACACATTATTAACTCATTCCCTGCCATAAATATACCTAACTTAAACATATACATTAATAACTTTTTTATGTTGGGGCCTTTGCCCCTAATACCCTCTATTTTATGTTTACTAATGCCAGAGCTGCATAACCATGAGCAAAGGGAAATACTGCAGAATTATGCAATAGCTGACCAGCCATACGTCGATAATAGCAAAACTGGATCACCTTCACCACTAGTATTACACCGTAATTTGGTTGTAACAAAACAACTGTGCAATCAGTTTATATATAACCATATGTTATATACATGTAAGAAGACTGTTGCAGTTAGTCGATATTAGCAAACATCAATGACTTCCTGCCACACTTTACTTGTGCACTACCACTAATCCTGCCTTTGCCCCTATCCCCAGGCTAACACATTACCTTACCAAAAAAAATGTTTTTCCCTAAAAGTATTACTAAATAAGACAAGTAAAGATAGACACAGCACATATACACTCTCACATGCATACACCATCCAATCACCTAAAAGTAAAGGTAGACACAGCACATATACACTATCACATGCATACACCATACAATCACCTAACATAACCCTAAGTCTAAAACAATCTCACAAATGCTACATAACACATGATTCAAGCTTTACCCTACGACAGCCCTAACTCTAACCCTAACCTAGAAACCCCCACTTAACTACACACATGCAGTTCTAACAGATTTGCAAAACTAAATGATTCAGTGTTCAATGTCTTCTGAAATCCAAATGTAAGCAATTGACAATGCATGCAGTATACATTATCAACCACTTCAGCATCCAACAAACTATAAACTATTCTGCAAGCATGTGTGTGTGTGTATATATATATATATATATATATATATATATATATATATATATATATAAAATCTGTGTGTGTGTGTTGTGTGTGTCTGCAAGCTTTACCCCATCACCCTGTAAATGTGTACTAACCCTATCCATGTACCTCAGCTTAGAAAAAACATTTTCATAACAGTGCTAGACATTTGAATACACACATAACAGTGCTACTAAACAAGACATTTGAATACACACATAACAGTACTACTAAACAAGACATTTGAATACACACGTAACAGTACTACTAAACAAGACATTTGAATACACACATAACAGTACTACTAAACAAGACATTTGAATACACACGTAACAGTACTACTAAACAAGACATTTGAATACACACGTAACAGTACTACTAAACAAGACATTTGAATACACACATAACAGTGCTACTAAACAAGACATTTGAATACACACATAACAGTGCTACTAAACAAGACATTTGAATACACACGTAAGTACTACTAAACAAGACATTTGAATACACACGTAACAGTACTACTAAACAAGACATTTGAATACACACGTAACAGTACTACTAAACAAGACATTTGAATATACACGTAACAGTACTACTAAACAAGACATTTGAATACACACATAACAGTGCTACTAAACAAGACATTTGAATACACACATAACAGTGCTACTAAACAAGACATTTGAATACACACGTAAGTACTACTAAACAAGACATTTGAATACACACGTAACAGTACTACTAAACAAGACATTTGAATACACACGTAACAGTACTACTAAACAAGACATTTGAATATACACGTAACAGTACTACTAAACAAGACATTTGAATACACACGTAACAGTACTACTAAACAAGACATTTGAATACATACATAACAGTACTACTAAACAAGACATTTGAATACACACGTAACAGTACTACTAAACAAGATATTTGAATACACACATAACAGTGCTACTAAACAAGACATTTGAATACACACGTAAGTACTACTAAACAAAACATTTGAATACACACATAACAGTGCTACTAAACAAGACATTTGAATACACACGTAAGTACTACTAAACAAGACATTTGAATACACACGTAACAGTACTACTAAACAAGACATTTGAATACACACGTAACAGTGCTACTAAACAAGACATTTGAATACACACATAACAGTACTACTAAACAAGACATTTGAATACACACGTAACAGTACTACTAAACAAGACATTTGAATACACACATAACAGTGCTACTAAACAAGACATTTGAATACACACATAACAGTGCTACTAAACAAGACATTTGAATACACACGTAACAGTACTACTAAACAAGACATTTGAATACACACGTAACAGTACTACTAAACAAGACATTTGAATACACACGTAAGTACTACTAAACAAGACATTTGAATACACACATAACAGTACTACTAAACAAGACATTTGAATACACACGTAACAGTACTACTAAACAAGACATTTGAATACACACATAACAGTGCTACTAAACAAGACATTTGAATACACACGTAACAGTACTACTAAACAAGACATTTGA
Organism: Protopterus annectens; assembly: GCF_019279795.1. Lineage (NCBI taxonomy): Eukaryota > Metazoa > Chordata > Ceratodontiformes > Protopteridae > Protopterus > Protopterus annectens. Next base: position 153,155,434 of record NC_056728.1, on the reverse strand, counting down.
ATACACACATAACAGTACTACTAAACAAGACATTTGAATACACACATAACAGTACTACTAAACAAGACATTTGAATACACACATAACAGTACTACTAAACAAGACATTTGAATACACACATAACAGTACTACTAAACAAGACATTTGAATACACACATAACAGTACTACTAAACAAGACATTTGAATACACACGTAACAGTACTACTAAACAAGACATTTGAATACACACATAACAGTGCTACTAAACAAGACATTTGAATACACACGTACCAGTACTACTAAACAAGACATTTGAATACACACATAACAGTACTACTAAACAAGACATTTGAATACACACGTAACAGTACTACTAAACAAGACATTTGAATACACACATAACAGTGCTACTAAACAAGACATTTGAATGCACACGTAACAGTACTACTAAACAAGACATTTGAATACACACATAACAGTGCTACTAAACAAGACATTTGAATACACACGTAACAGTACTACTAAACAAGACATTTGAATACACACGTAACAGTACTACTAAACAAGACATTTGAATACACACGTAACAGTACTACTAAACAAGACATTTGAATACACACATGACAGTGCTACTAAACAAGACATTTGAATACACACGTAAGTACTACTAAACAAGACATTTGAATACACACGTAACAGTACTACTAAACAAGACATTTGAATACACACGTAACAGTGCTACTAAACAAGACATTTGAATACACACATAACAGTACTACTAAACAAGACATTTGAATACACACGTAACAGTACTACTAAACAAGACATTTGAATACACACATAACAGTGCTACTAAACAAGACATTTGAATACACACATAACAGTGTTACTAAACAAGACATTTGAATACACACGTAACAGTACTACTAAACAAGACATTTGAATACACACGTAACAGTACTACTAAACAAGACATTTGAATACACACGTAAGTACTACTAAACAAGACATTTGAATACACACATAACAGTACTACTAAACAAGACATTTGAATACACACGTAACAGTACTACTAAACAAGACATTTGAATACACACATAACAGTACTACTAAACAAGACATTTGAATACACACGTAACAGTACTACTAAACAAGACATTTGAATACACACATAACAGTGCTACTAAACAAGCCATTTGAATACACACGTAAGTACTACTAAACAAGACATTTGAATACACACCTACTAAACAAGACATTTGAATACACACATAACAGTACTACTAAACAAGACATTTGAATACACACGTAACAGTACTACTAAACAAGACATTTGAATACACACATAACAGTACTACTAAACAAGACATTTGAATACACACGTAACAGTACTACTAAACAAGACATTTGAATACACACATAACAGTGCTACTAAACAAGACATTTGAATACACACGTAAGTACTACTAAACAAGACATTTGAATACACACATAACAGTACTACTAAACAAGACATTTGAATACACACGTAACAGTGCTACTAAACAAGACATTTGAATACACACATAACAGTACTACTAAACAAGACATTTGAATACACACGTAACAGTACTACTAAACAAGACATTTGAATACACACATAGCAGTGCTACTAAACAAGACATTTGAATACACACATAACAGTGCTACTAAACAAGACATTTGAATACACACGTAACAGTACTACTAAACAAGACATTTGAATACACACATAACAGTACTACTAAACAAGACATTTGAATACACACATAACAGTGCTACTAAACAAGACATTTGAATACACACATAACAGTACTACTAAACAAGACATTTGAATACACACGTAACAGTACTACTAAACAAGACATTTGAATACACACATAACAGTACTACTAAACAAGACATTTGAATATACACGTAACAGTACTACTAAACAAGACATTTGAATACACACATAACAGTGCTACTAAACAAGACATTTGAATACACACATAACAGTGCTACTAAATAAGACATTTGAATACACACGTAACAGTACTACTAAACAAGACATTTGAATACATACATAACAGTACTACTAAACAAGACATTTGAATACACACGTAACAGTACTACTAAACAAGATATTTGAATACACACATAACAGTGCTACTAAACAAGACATTTGAATACACACGTAAGTACTACTAAACAAAACATTTGAATACACACATAACAGTGCTACTAAACAAGACATTTGAATACACACGTAAGTACTACTAAACAAGACATTTGAATACACACGTAACAGTACTACTAAACAAGACATTTGAATACACATAACAGTGCTACTAAACAAGACATTTGAATACACACATAACAGTACTACTAAACAAGACATTTGAATACACACGTAACAGTACTACTAAACAAGACATTTGAATACACACATAACAGTGCTACTAAACAAGACATTTGAATACACACATAACAGTGCTACTAAACAAGACATTTGAATACACACGTAACAGTACTACTAAACAAGACATTTGAATACACAACAGTACTACTAAACAAGACATTTGAATACACACGTAACAGTACTACTAAACAAGACATTTGAATACACACGTAAGTACTACTAAACAAGACATTTGAATACACACATAACAGTACTACTAAACAAGACATTTGAATACACACGTAACAGTACTACTAAACAAGACATTTGAATACACACATAACAGTACTACTAAACAAGACATTTGAATACACACGTAACAGTACTACTAAACAAGACATTTGAATACACACATAACAGTGCTACTAAACAAGACATTTGAATACACACGTACCAGTACTACTAAACAAGACATTTGAATACACACATAACAGTACTACTAAACAAGACATTTGAATACACACGTAACAGTACTACTAAACAAGACATTTGAATACACACATAACAGTGCTACTAAACAAGACATTTGAATACACACGTAACAGTACTACTAAACAAGACATTTGAATACACACATAACAGTGCTACTAAACAAGACATTTGAATACACACGTAACAGTACTACTAAACAAGACATTTGAATACACACGTAACAGTACTACTAAACAAGACATTTGAATACACACGTAACAGTACTACTAAACAAGACATTTGAATACACACATAACAGTGCTACTAAACAAGACATTTGAATACACACGTAAGTACTACTAAACAAGACATTTGAATACACACGTAACAGTACTACTAAACAAGACATTTGAATACACACATAACAGTGCTACTAAACAAGACATTTGAATACACACATAACAGTACTACTAAACAAGACATTTGAATACACACATAACAGTGCTACTAAACAAGACATTTGAATACACACGTAACAGTACTACTAAACAAGACATTTGAATACACACATAACAGTACTACTAAACAAGACATTTGAATACACACATAACAGTACTACTAAACAAGACATTTGAATACACACGTAACAGTACTACTAAACAAGACATTTGAATACACACATAACAGTACTACTAAACAAGACATTTGAATACACACATAACAGTACTACTAAACAAGACATTTGAATACACACATAACAGTACTACTAAACAAGACATTTGAATACACACATAACAGTACTACTAAACAAGACATTTGAATACACACATAACAGTACTACTAAACAAGACATTTGAATACACACATAACAGTGCTACTAAACAAGACATTTGAATACACACGTAAGTACTACTAAACAAGACATTTGAATACACACGTAACAGTACTACTAAACAAGACATTTGAATACACACATAACAGTACTACTAAACAAGACATTTGAATACACACGTAACAGTACTACTAAACAAGACATTTGAATACACACATAACAGTGCTACTAAACAAGACATTTGAATACACATGTAAGTACTACTAAACAAGGCATTTGAATACACACGTAACAGTACTACTAAACAAGACATTTGAATACACACATAACAGTACTACTAAACAAGACATTTGAATACACACGTAACAGTACTACTAAACAAGACATTTGAATACACACATAACAGTACTACTAAACAAGACATTTGAATTCACACATAACAGTGCTACTAAACAAGACATTTGAATACACACGTAACAGTGCTACTAAACAAGACATTTGAATACACTCATAACAGTGCTACTAAACAAGACATTTGAATACACACGTAACAGTACTACTAAACAAGACATTTGAATACACACGTAACAGTACTACTAAACAAGACATTTGAATACACATGTAAGTACTACTAAACAAGGCATTTGAATACACACGTAACAGTACTACTAAACAAGACATTTGAATACACAGGTAACAGTGCTACTAAACAAGACATTTGAATACACACGTAAGTACTACTAAACAAGACATTTGAATACACACATAACAGTACTACTAAACAAGACATTTGAATACACACATAACAGTGCTACTAAACAAGACATTTGAATACACACATAACAGTACTACTAAACAAGACATTTGAATACACACGTAACAGTACTACTAAACAAGACATTTGAATACACACGTAACAGTACTACTAAACGAGACATTTGAATACACACTTAACAGTACTACTAAACAAGACATTTGAATACACACAAATGAATACCAGCATGCATACACAGCACTAAATATATCCCTTTATTTATCTAATCCTAACCTGCACACACTTGCACAAACACTCCCACCCACACAGAAACTTTCAGAAAATCTGAAAGTTGTAGCATTAGTTTCTCAAACTCACACTTACCATAGCCACATGCATTCGGTGTTCATCCAAAATCTTTACATTCCAGTTTATAGAACACACAACTTCAGAGTCATTCATTCACAAAGTTTATATGGGTGTCATTCACTCCTTTAAATCTATCATGTTTTTGTGTTCGTATGATATATATTTGTCAGTACTTAAGCAGACATGAGACATATGTCCATATGAAAGTGTGCATGAAATCAAAGCTGATTTCTCACACGGAAGTAAACCACTATTTTGGAAAAAATCTAGTCAGGAAATTCCTACACAGAAAGTGTGTAACCCTGAATGGTTCTGATTTACTTAACTTTGTCTTCAAGGGGAAGCTGCTGTAAGTTCATTCCACAGATGTCCATTTTCTTTAGAATCTGTTTCTTCCACCATGCCATAATCGGATTTACATTTTCACGTGCATTGATTCCCTTTTTATTGTCATCCCTTTAGTTAATTGTATGCATATAGTTTGTCTTTCATGACAAAAGCTTATTTTTATCACTTCAGTTTGGTAAGCAAGTTAGAAGGAAGACCTGACTGACAGTGATCCAGATTATTTTACTGATATACTTTTTTATCATCTTAGGAGAACATGGTTGTGGACCAGGAAGTCTCCTGTCTCTTTTCTGAGGATCACAACTGTGCATTTTTTGATGTCTGGTATATCACAAAGACAGCTATATAAAACTCCAGGATGACAATCCACTGGGTTGCTGGTAACTTGTGACACTGTCACACAGCTTTTATAAAACTTACTACTTTCTAAGAACTGAATTGGTCTGGCAAGCCTCCAGAATAAGGGACTTGTTGTTTTTCACAGACGTTCCAGTACATAAGTGCCTTGTCTTCCTCTATATTTTGCTTCTGTACATTTTGTATTATTGTTATTGTGGTATGTTTTTCAATATATATAATTATTTGCTTTTGGAACAAAACTTTTCTTTGGCCATTAGCTGTGCTGCTCCTCAGTCCTTCACCTATGACTCAAAAGCTAAGCTTGCTCTTGACCAGGGACACCTTGAGAGGTGAAGAACCAAGAAGTAAAGGCCTCACATTTCATGGGCAGTAAGAGATGTCAGGGTAGTACAGTGTCCAATCATCCTCTGTAACAACTGGGGTGTTTGCATGCAAACCCTTACACACCTCACCACCCCATTTCCAGCATCCATGCATCAAGCACGCCTGAAAGTTGACCTTCTTTTTGCCTGGACTGCAAATAATTCTCATGCCACTGTGTCTCAATATGTACTGGGTGCACTTCTAAGGCCTTCTTCCACAGATTATTACAGCAGTAGGTTTTAGTCAGACATGTTGGCACTTACCTGCCAACACTTAATACTGATAAATATCAACATGATTTGGATGGGTTCACTTGTAATAATGATACTACCAATTTATTAATGGTTACTATGGATGTCAAGAATTTATTTACCTCCATACCCAATGAATATGGGATGGAGGCCATTAGACAGATTCTGAGTAGTTATGAGTACCAACTGAGTTTTGAGGTTAATTTAATTTGTACACTTTTAGACTTGATTTTGAGTAACAATGTGTTTTTATTTGAAGAACAGTTGTATTTACAGAAATGGGGTGTCATTATGGGCACCCCTTGTGCTAACCTGTACACAAACTTAGTTAATGCACTTCTGGGAGTGCAGTCACTTAAATGGGAGTCCTCTTAGTAGAGGTATTAGATTATATAGACGTTTTGCGGACGATGTTTTTATTTTTTGGGAGGGAGATGTTATGTCCCTTCTTTCATACATTGAATACTTAGAATCTACTACTAATTTCTTCCAATTTACAGTCACCTATTCCCACACACAAGTAGACTTTTTAGATGCCTCTTTGACCAGGCATCCATCGGGTGGAATTTCCACTACTTTGTACAGGAAACCTTGCTGGTGTAATAGTCTTTTACGTAGAGACAGCATGTATCCTGGACATATATTTTCAAGCATAATTAAAAGCCAGTTTATAAGGATATCTAGGATTTGTAATAATGCAATGGATGTCCAACATGAATTTGATGCATTAGAAAAAATGTTTATAGACAGAGGATATAATAACACCACTGTCAGGGAGGTACGGGACATGATTAGTGCTAGCCAGATAGCTAACCATGAGCATACTATGCCAGGCTCTAGTCATGATCAATTGATGACAGCTGTAAATACATCAAGCCAGAGGAATGGTAGGGTCAGTGATATTAATAGGACAATGAAGAAAAGGCAAAAGACTCCTTTTGTAACCAACAAAATTCAGAAGTAATAATAATATTATAAAAAATATCATACAGAAACACTGCTCTATTTTAACTTTAGACAGTAAAACCACTAGTTTAGTTGGAGACATACCAAGTTTCACGTATCGGAATAGTAGTAATCTTAAGCAATTGTTATGCAATGAGAAAAGGCGAGTGGGACAACATGGCCAATGAACAGGGACTTATCCATGTAGAAATTGTAGTGTATGCAAAGATTTGGCTAAAGAACAAGTATACCAACATTCCACCTTAGCCTTTGAAGTTATACCCAGGTTTTATGCTGACTGTACCACTACACAGTTAGTATATTTGGCCACTTGTGATTCATGTCCATGTTTTTATATGGGGAAGACCACTCAGCAGTTAAGGGACAGGGTGTATAAACATCTGTCAGACATGAGGAAGGGTGATGTCAAGAATGCCCTAGCCAAACATCAGTTGGATTTTCCTAGACATCAGTTTTATTTTAGAGTTCTACAACATGTTTTTAAAAATGTGAGGGGTGGTGACTGTAACAATTACCTGGAACAGGTAGAATTAAAGTGGATCCTTAGGATGCAAGCACATAGGGACCGGGATTGAACAAATTAACATCAAACCTATTTTAAGTGTGCGGAAAGTAAAAATATATAAAAATATGTAAATGAATAATTAAAGACTTTGATTCAGTCATTGACTATGATGTCACTCTTGGCGCCAATTTTTATGTTTTTGATTGGTTGAACTGTAACATAAAAATGTCATTGTTTTAAAAATTCTTTATATGATCTCAAGAAGCAATATGCGAAAGCGCTTATCCTTTTTCATCTATTAACAGTTTTATTAAAGTGAAGATTTTGCCGTGGTTGTCCAGTTGCTGTTCTTTTATGACATTTTGCTTTTCCTATCTGGACATTCAATACGTATTGGTGAGTTTCTTTTTTGTTTAATATCAAGGAATAGGCCTACAGTATGTTTGATGAAATCATGAGCCACCCATCAAAGGAAGGTGATCATTCCCTTTGGAGACAGTGTATGAGGCAGAAGTGATGCAGATTTCTGCAACTGGACCACTGAAAAGGATGGGGCATGAACCACAGACTGTACTAGTGATATACTGTATACTGTACAATGAAGCATGTGTTCCTCAAAAACACTTCACACAAAACAACAAGCATAAAGCTACATATAATAAAAATTCCCATTTGTTAATCAGGTGGGTCCATTAGACAGACAATCCCTTTTCAGGAGTGACCCAGGAGTACTGTTTGGTTAAATGACTTGTGAAAGGCCACATAGTAGGTATATAAGGACCGAAGGAATCAAACCCTGTAGCACAGGAACTACATCCTTAATCCTCTGTGTCAGCTATCAGATAGATGTAGATACCTTGATTCAAACATTTCTTCTTCTTGACTGCATAAGTGCTAGACCTCACAATCAAAAGGATGTTTGTATTAACTTCTAAGACCAAATTATCTGTTATAGCATCTCCTGAAAAGGAGATTATATCCAAAAGGGAAAAAATAACTAAACTCCAGCAGGAGCAAGCTAAAGACAATTCAAAACAGAAGCCAGAAAATACCATACATATGGAAGAGCTTACAAATTCTCTCTTACCACTGAACAACTTGCAAAATTCAGAAGTACAATAAATCAAATTGCAGAACACTTGGATCTAGTAAAAGAAAAAACTAAGACATACAAGTTACAACTTGAGCTATTAAAGAGAAGTGAGCACCAAAGACAAGACACTGGCTGACATAAAACTGAAAATCCTGGACATGGAAGCGAGAAGTAGGCAAAATAATATTATTGTCAGGGGGCTCCCAGAAAAGTACGAGCACAACCAACTTGTCCCAACACTTAAATATTTAGTGCTATCTTACACTCGAGTGATGGTGCTAATGAGTTATAATTGAGAGGGGCCACTGTGCACGCTACAAAAAAACAAAACAATGCCAAATTTCACAGCTATCAAGGCGTACACTCTATCTTATCTGCATTCAACAGTCAGAAACAATTCAAGTGGAATGGCTATGTGATTTCACTCTCACAGGATCTCCCACTGGAAGTCTAAGAAAGGCACCATAAACTTTCCACGTATTGCGCAGATCTCATTAAGCACAAAATTAAGTTCCAGATGAGATTTCCTAGCACACTATCGTTTTTCCATAACGAAGAAAAATATATCATAGACTCACCTAGAGACACTAAATCCGTCTTTATAAAGTGTTTTGGCAAAGCACCTGAACCTTAAATAAAAGACTCTTGTAGCGACAAACTCCTTCTGCAATGGAAGCTAGAAATTTTTATACTCTTCCTTCCGACTAATACTGCCAGCTCTTACATACCATAAATAAACTTCAAATTTAATGCCAGTAAATATTTCAGCTGTGTACACGGGGCCCAGGAATAATAGTTTCAGTACATGTTAGACATCAGGAGCCTTTCAACAGTAACAACTTCTGGGTCTAAAGGCTGTTACCTTAAAAGGAACTTCCTACTGTACTGGTTTCTACAATGAGAGAGATAGTCTAGCTTTGTGCTCAGAAAATTACACTCGTTAAAAGCAGAAGATTCTTCCGTGGATGCAGTTAAGGTGAAACTGTTAACTGTTTACCTGATTCACATCAGCTCATATGAGCTTGTAAGAAAATCACCTGGATCTGCAATTATGAGGCTAGTAGAGCTGCTATAGCAGACAGGGCTCTATATTTTCCTTTGCTTTACATTTTTATTTTTTTAAGGAAAAAAAAAAACTCGCAGCTCTGACAGAAGTAAAAGACATGACTATGTAAAAGAGCATAGACCAGATCTTTTTTTTTTTTTTCTTTGCCATATGCTGCTTCAAAAATCCAAACTAATGATATTGTATGATGCTACAAACTTGTAACTGGCAGAACTTTCATTTAGGAGGAATGTGGATGTTTTAAGTAGGGTTTTAGATGGTGATGTTTGGGATTAGGACATGGATGTATATAATATGTAGATGTAGTTATCTTGCTGTTGAAAATTACTCAATAATTGCAAAGATATGTGTATCTTTTTTCTCCTTTTCTCTTTCAAATAAAGTGGATAGGTGAGTAGGCACTGGGGTAGTTTTGAGAGAGTTTTGTGCTGCACTATTGTCAAATGACACATTTTTACATATCATAAAAATTTTCCTTGGGTCATCCAATAGTTTTTTTTTATTCTAGCCATACCATTTCCGTCCCAACTATTAGATTAATCCTTCAGTGAATAGTATGGATAGTTTGCAGAAATTAAACTCCTGGAATGTAAGAGGGATACATGACAAAAATAAAAGAAAATTACTGTTACATTTACTTCTGAAATCAGAAGCAAATATCTGTTTTATTCAAGAAACACCTATGGTCGAGGAGGATTGGACAAGTGAGAAAAATAGGAAATGGATAAAAGACATAATTTTTTTGGGGGACAGCTCCAATTCTAAAGGAGTAGCAACTATAATCAAAAGCTCCCTACAGGTTTCTATTATAGACTGTGGAATTGATTCTGGGGGTAGATGGTGTTACTTTATGGCTATGAACCCCTTACTTAATATACTAACCCTAGTACTAAATATTTATGGTCCATGTGCTAGACAGCAGGACTTTATCCTAAAAATGTATAATATTTTACTTAACTTTCCTAATCATTACTATATTCTGGGAGGAGGGATTGGAACACTGTAATAGATCCATGTTCGGACCATTCCAGTAAATCCAAATCATACAACACACAAGCCTCCTTGGCTTTGGTGGTTCTCATGTCAGATTTTGGTCTTGCTTATCCCATCTCTTTTGGTGATGATGTTCAAAAAACTAACAGTTATACATATTTTTCTAAATGCCACAATGATTGGTCACACCTGGAGTTTTTTCTAATCTTGGAAGGGTTAATAAAATGGAAGATAAATTATTTAGCTAAACCTAGGTTTTTTTCAGACCACTCAAAGATTACATTAACAATAAATTTTGCTCAAAACTCACCCAATTTAACTAGAGCTTCCAACTGGTCTCTGATTAATAACCTACTATATAACCCAGAAGTGACTAAAGAAATTCTTAAAGCCATAACAGAGTTTGATATGGACATAGATAACAATATACAATGGGCTTCATGTAAAGTGATAATCAGAGGAGTACTTATCCAGAAAGCCACTTATCTTAAGAAAGTGAAGAAAGAGAAGGAAGATCGACTATTGTCCGAAATTAGGGAATTAGATAGGAGTTATCAAGAGAATCATACTCCAGCTTTGGAATCTCAAATTGTAGAAAAACACAGAGAATTATTTGATCTATGGCAATTCAATTACTCCTTACAGGAATTGAAATTTATAACTAAGCACTCTGAATGGGCATAAACCCCTTCTAAAGCTTTAGCTAGACTAATTGAAAATAAGAAGGAGGCCTCTAGAATAACTCTTATATGCCACCAAGATAAAATATACAAAACAGACTTACAAATTATAGTTATTTCATCAGACCTACTCAGACATCTATGCTAGGAATGATCAACAAATCCCGATTTCGGAGATAGAAGATTATCTTGGCAATCTTTTATTCATGAAATTAAATGAAGATCAGAAAGCAATTTTATCTGCTCCACTGAAATAACAGTAAATAATAGATGTCATTAGTAATCTTAAGTTAGGAAAAGCTCCAGGCCCAGATGGTTATACTCCGGACTTTTACAAAACTTTTAAACATAATCTGACTCCCATCCTACTTAAGCTGTATAATTGCATTTCCCTCAATGGCGTTTCGGACCTTTACATAAATAACTCAAAGACCATACTTATCCCTAAAAACAACTTAGGTAGTTTGAATCTGAATAACTATAGGCCAATCTCACTGATGAATGCTGACATTAAAATCTTATCATCTCTATTGGCAGAAAGACTCAAAAAAGTGATGCCCTCCCTAATCTCCCAGGAACAATCTGGCTTTATGTCCAACAGACATTCTTGAGATAACACTTTGACCTTAGAAACTATGATCATCCTTGCCAGAAATGACAAAAACTTGAGATATGCAATGATATTAGATGTGTGTAAGGCATTTGATAGGGTCAGTTGGAGTTTCCTGTTTGCAGCACATTCCCATATTGCTATTCCCACAGATTTCATTAATACAATTAAGATATTGTATAATAGTTCATATACACACTTATATATAAACAAAAATTACTCAAACCCAATAAAAATTTCCAACAGAACTAGACAAGTCTGCCCACTCTCTCCTCTTTTCAACTTATATCCAGAGCCCCTTTTCCTGTTTATTATGCAAAAGACAAACCATTCAATACCTAAAGTGCTAAATACTAAAATAATTCTGGCCTTTGCAGATGATCTGAATATATATTTTGAACATCCCAACATGGATCTCAAGAAACTAGTCACAGCCTTAAATACCTTTTCAGTCACCTCTGATTATAAAATTAACCAAAATAAATCTTATATCTTCCCTATTAACCCTGAAAGACACAGAGAAAACTACTTGCCAAACTCCCCTTTCAATATGGTCTATTCCTTTAAATATTTGGGGATTTGGTATGCCCATTCTTATCCTTCCATTATGCATTCCAATGTCCTGAAATTATGGTCAGGGATCTCATAGAATATGGCTAGGTGGCAACAAATGAAACTGCCCATGTTGTCAAAAACAGCTGGCATCAAAATGAATATCCTCCCAACGCTTTTATACTATTTTAATGCATCCTTTTCTATCATTCCAACTAATTTCTTCACTAAGATCCACAAAACATTTGCAAAATTCATCTGGTACCCAAAAGCAGTAAGAGTCTCATATCAAAATATTATATTCCCAAAAATAGAGGGGGATTAGGCTTGCCAGACTTACAACTCTATTGTAGGATCTTATGCGCAAATAGAGTCATTTCAATTGCAAATTACTATTCAGACAGTGAGTTGTAGACTCCCTTTTGGGTCAATATATGGTACAATCATGTATCTAGTAACAAATTTAACCCTAAAGTGCTTCCCTTCTTGGAGGCAACAACTCTTAGGGAAATAAAGTTGAACTATGTACTGAAGGATAAAGTTAAAACTTTTCAAGAGATTTTTAAATCACATAAGCTTGATAAAGCTCTTCTTCTATTCCAACCCATCCACCTAAATCCTAATTTGATAATGAACAATAAAATGATTAATCTTGCTGATTACCCTCTAATAAGGCACTGCACACTTTGGGACATTTATAAACTCAGGGACAAGTCACTCCTGAACTGCGGGAATTATTAAACTTAACTATAAAGTACACTATAATACTTTGTCAGATAAGAGACATAATCACATTTCTACTTAAGGGTAGCGAGATAGATGATACTGAAGTTAAACAGGTATCAGAGCTATTGAAAGCTCTTTCTAGCAAGAAAAGCTTGTTAGCCCTGTCCTACAAATACATATATATAATCAAATACCAGAAGAGACTCATTTTCTCAAAATTCTGGGACCAACAAGGATCTGACTTTTCAGAAGACCAAAAGCTAACCACTATTAAATCCACCCTTCAAATGTCACCTTTTAAAAAACTTGTATAGACACAATTTATGATCAATAACAATTCATACTTTACTCCTTCTATCTTAAATAAATTCAACTCTAATGTATCCTCTGCATGTTCCTGCTGCTCCTACCCCATGCAGATATTCTCCATATAATATGGTTCTGCAGATATTCACACAACATATGGTGCTCTCTCAAAGTGCGATTAGACAAAATAGGCTGCCACAAATCAACCCTCTCTTGGGAAATGACGATACTTCACATCACTGACCTTCAACTCTGTAAGCTGAGATTGCATCTCTTAATTGCACTTTGTTTTTTAGTTAAACTTTTCATAACCAAAAATTGGTTTGATCGCACTAAGCTGTCTTGGAAAGGTTTTAGAACCATGGTGATTAAATATATAACGCCACAAAACTTATAATAAGAAGTGCTAATAAGTGTGCATATTTCCAGAAATTCTGGAATGTCCTCTTCGACCATATTCTCAAGGATTAAGTAATTGTGGGTATGGAATACTACATTATTAGTAATTTGCTTCTCCTTTCTACTTCTTTCTTTATCCTTTGGGCCCAAGGATCTACTTACAGGACTTTCCTTGGTTATTCCTCATCATAAAAGCAGAATAAAGTGTTACTTTGTTATGAACTTTATTTTCCCTATATATGTTCAGTTTATCTTATCCCTTTCTTTATCAATGATTTCAAGCAGCGCTGTTATATATTTTGTATATATTAGTAGTTTTAAGTTTTATTTCATTTTTCTTGCTTGTGATGCTTTCTTGCTTTTTATTGTTCATTTCAAACCTGCAGATATATGTGATTTGTTTATACTGCAGAAAATAATACAATTTCTATTGGAAAAAAAGGATGTTTGTATTATAAGGTCCATGTATGTGGGATTAATGATTGCTGGGCAGATAGTTCAGCATATTTTAATTCTTATTATGAACATTCAGGTTACTCAAACTATAATCAGTGCACAGGATATTTAACTGCACCTCTACTAAAAAAATATTTTGTTTCTTGAATAATTCTACCTGATCATGACAATAAGATATACTGGAAGGAGTTCTATAATGCCCTCCACTCAGAATGTTCTAAATCTGTTGGTCATGTGACCAGTCTTCACAAGGACTGGACAGATATTTCATAACCTGTTTAACTTAGAAAGAATAGGTAAGCAATAATGCCTGACAGGGCATGTGTTATTGTGTTATTAACTCCCGCCTAGGGGTGTTATGAGGCCTAATGCCGCATCTGAGATTAAGAGAAACAACTCATTTTCAAAACTGAAAACACTGAGTGTAGGAAGGAAAAGGAAAGAAACATCCTCCCCCTGGGCAGCTGTTCCAGAAAGAAACACCTGCATGTAATGTGAACAGATATGTGTATCCAGGGTTAGAAAAATGCATGACCTCAGGTTCCATCAGTGAACCATAGTGGATATGATCCACAAATTAAAGGACTATTGCTAGTACATATAGTTATAATAAACTAAACACAATATTCCAGATTAGTATTAATCATTAATGTATATAACTGGACTCTGCACTTTTGGCAATATATTCTCACAGTGAACAGCACAGACCAACCTCTTGATTATAATATTAGGGTCTTTTTCTTCCACTCTTTGAGGGAACTTCTACTAATGTGGCTGTTTCCCTCATTTACCCATAATAAAGTGCACAACCTTGTCTGTTGAGGGATATCTGCCACACTTTTATTAACCAGGCAAGCCATTCCAGATCTTTCTTTGAGTCTGGTTTCATCATTTACTATTCTAATGCTATCAGATGCAAAAAAAGTTGACATTTTTCACTAAATAAAATAGTTATTTTTAAATCAACTGTTTCCTGAGAGCTGTATTTTAGGTCAGAAAATAATTTTTCTCATCCCATTCTGTGTATCAGCATGAAAAGCAATCATTTATATTGACTAGATGCAATTACACTGTAATTAAACTTCCATTTCATGTAACTGACTTAGAAAGGCAGTGAAAAAGCAGTCTAGTTGCAGAAAGTAAGAATTAACTTTAATGATCCTGAACGGATAAAAATAATTCAGGAATCGGAGAGTGAGAGAGATGTAACCATTCTCATTTCCTCAAACCGCTTGGAAAAACATACCGAATGACCCCAAACGATGCATGCTCTTTCATAAACATCATTAGGTACACTTCAGCATTTTATAATATGACAGCTTTATTTATCCATTCACATGTGCATTGTCTATATTATTCCTTATCTCTACTTTTATTCATTTATTTATTTAAACTTTGTTGACTGGGTTAGTTCCACTAGACTAATAGCCTCTTTTCATGGGAGACCCAGAGTGGTATTCAAACTGACTAGAAGAAATTTGGTGTCATGAGGTCTTTTGCATTCAGCTAAACCTAGGTTTTTTTCAGACCACTCAAAGATTACATTAACAATAAATTTTGCTCAAAACTCACCCAATTTAACTAGAGCTTCCAACTGGTCTCTGATTAATAACCTACTATATAACCCAGAAGTGACTAAAGAAATTCTTAAAGCCATAACAGAGTTTGATATGGACATAGATAACAATATACAATGGGCTTCATGTAAAGTGATAATCAGAGGAGTACTTATCCAGAAAGCCACTTATCTTAAGAAAGTGAAGAAAGAGAAGGAAGATCGACTATTGTCCGAAATTAGGGAATTAGATAGGAGTTATCAAGAGAATCATACTCCAGCTTTGGAATCTCAAATTGTAGAAAAACACAGAGAATTATTTGATCTATGGCAATTCAATTACTCCTTACAGGAATTGAAATTTATAACTAAGCACTCTGAATGGGCATAAACCCCTTCTAAAGCTTTAGCTAGACTAATTGAAAATAAGAAGGAGGCCTCTAGAATAACTCTTATATGCCACCAAGATAAAATATACAAAACAGACTTACAAATTATAGTTATTTCATCAGACCTACTCAGACATCTATGCTAGGAATGATCAACAAATCCCGATTTCGGAGATAGAAGATTATCTTGGCAATCTTTTATTCATGAAATTAAATGAAGATCAGAAAGCAATTTTATCTGCTCCACTGAAATAACAGTAAATAATAGATGTCATTAGTAATCTTAAGTTAGGAAAAGCTCCAGGCCCAGATGGTTATACTCGGACTTTACAAAACTTTTAAACATAATCTGACTCCCATCCTACTTAAGCTGTATAATTGCATTTCCCTCAATGGCGTTTCGGACCTTTACATAAATAACTCAAAGACCATACTTATCCCTAAAAACAACTTAGGTAGTTTGAATCTGAATAACTATAGGCCAATCTCACTGATGAATGCTGACATTAAAATCTTATCATCTCTATTGGCAGAAAGACTCAAAAAGTGATGCCCTCCTAATCTCCCAGGAACAATCTGGCTTTATGTCCAACAGACATTCTTGAGATAACACTTTGACCTTAGAAACTATGATCATCCTTGCCAGAAATGACAAAAACTTGAGATATGCAATGATATTAGATGTGTGTAAGGCATTTGATAGGGTCAGTTGGAGTTTCCTGTTTGCAGCACATTCCCATATTGCTATTCCCACAGATTTCATTAATACAATTAAGATATTGTATAATAGTTCATATACACACTTATATATAAACAAAAATTACTCAAACCCAATAAAAATTTCCAACAGAACTAGACAAGTCTGCCCACTCTCTCCTCTTTTCAACTTATATCCAGAGCCCCTTTTCCTGTTTATTATGCAAAAGACAAACCATTCAATACCTAAAGTGCTACATACTAAAATAATTCTGGCCGCCTTTGCAGATGATCTGAATATATATTTTGAACATCCCAACATGGATCTCAAGAAACTAGTCACAGCCTTAAATACCTTTTCAGTCACCTCTGATTATAAAATTAACCAAAATAAATCTTATATCTTCCCTATTAACCCTGAAAGACACAGAGAAAACTACTTGCCAAACTCCCCTTTCAATATGGTCTATTCCTTTAAATATTTGGGGATTTGGTATGCCCATTCTTATCCTTCCATTATGCATTCCAATGTCCTGAAATTATGGTCAGGGATCTCATAGAATATGGCTAGGTGGCAACAAATGAAACTGCCCATGTTGTCAAAAACAGCTGGCATCAAAATGAATATCCTCCCAACGCTTTTATACTATTTTAATGCATCCTTTTCTATCATTCCAACTAATTTCTTCACTAAGATCCACAAAACATTTGCAAAATTCATCTGGTACCCAAAAGCAGTAAGAGTCTCATATCAAAATATTATATTCCCAAAAATAGAGGGGGATTAGGCTTGCCAGACTTACAACTCTATTGTAGGATCTTATCTTAAATAGAGTCATTTCAATTGCAAATTACTATTCAGACAGTGAGTTGTAGACTCCTTTTGGGTCAATATATGGTACAATCATGTATCTAGTAACAAATTTAACCCTAAAGTGCTTCCCTTCTTGGAGGCAACAACTCTTAGGGAAATAAAGTTGAACTATGTACTGAAGGATAAAGTTAAAACTTTTCAAGAGATTTTTAAATCACATAAGCTTGATAAAGCTCTTCTTCTATTCCAACCCATCCACCTAAATCCTAATTTGATAATGAACAATAAAATGATTAATCTTGCTGATTACCCTCTAATAAGGCACTGCACACTTTGGGACATTTATAAACTCAGGGACAAGTCACTCCTGGAACTGCGGGAATTATTAAACTTAACTATAAAGTACACTATAATACTTTGTCAGATAAGAGACATAATCACATTTCTACTTAAGGGTAGCGAGATAGATGATACTGAAGTTAAACAGGTATCAGAGCTATTGAAAGCTCTTTCTAGCAAGAAAAGCTTGTTAGCCCTGTCCTACAAATACATATATATAATCAAATACCAGAAGAGACTCATTTTCTCAAAATTCTGGGACCAACAAGGATCTGACTTTTCAGAAGACCAAAAGCTAACCACTATTAAATCCACCCTTCAAATGTCACCTTTTAAAAACTTGTATAGACACAATTTATGATCAATAACAATTCATACTTTACTCCTTCTATCTTAAATAAATTCAACTCTAATGTATCCTCTGCATGTTCCTGCTGCTCCTACCCCATGCAGATATTCTCCATATAATATGGTTCTGCAGATATTCACACAACATATGGTGCTCTCTCAAAGTGCGATTAGACAAAATAGGCTGCCACAAATCAACCCTCTCTTGGGAAATGACGATACTTCACATCACTGACCTTCAACTCTGTAAGCTGAGATTGCATCTCTTAATTGCACTTTGTTTTTTAGTTAAACTTTTCATAACCAAAAATTGGTTTGATCGCACTAAGCTGTCTTGGAAAGGTTTTAGAACCATGGTGATTAAATATATAACGTCACAAAAACTTATAATAAGAAGTGCTAATAAGTGTGCATATTTCCAGAAATTCTGGAATGTCCTCTTCGACCATATTCTCAAGGATTAAGTAATTGTGGGTATGGAATACTACATTATTAGTAATTTGCTTCTCCTTTCTACTTCTTTCTTTATCCTTTGGGCCCAAGGATCTACTTACAGGACTTTCCTTGGTTATTCCTCATCATAAAAGCAGAATAAAGTGTTACTTTGTTATGAACTTTATTTTCCCTATATATGTTCAGTTTATCTTATCCCTTTCTTTATCAATGATTTCAAGCAGCGCTGTTATATATTTTGTATATATTAGTAGTTTTAAGTTTTATTTCATTTTTTTCTTGCTTGTGATGCTTTCTTGCTTTTTATTGTTCATTTCAAACCTGCAGATATATGTGATTTGTTTATACTGCAGAAAATAATACAATTTCTATTGGAAAAAAAGGATGTTTGTATTATAAGGTCCATGTATGTGGGATTAATGATTGCTGGGCAGATAGTTCAGCATATTTTAATTCTTATTATGAACATTCAGGTTACTCAAACTATAATCAGTGCACAGGATATTTAACTGCACCTCTACTAAAAAAATATTTTGTTTCTTGAATAATTCTACCTGATCATGACAATAAGATATACTGGAAGGAGTTCTATAATGCCTCCACTCAGAATGTTCTAAATCTGTTGGTCATGTGACCAGTCTTCACAAGGACTGGACAGATATTTCATAACCTGTTTAACTTAGAAAGAATAGGTAAGCAATAATGCCTGACAGGGCATGTGTTATTGTGTTATTAACTCCGCCTAGGGGTGTTATGAGGCCTAATGCATCTGAGATTAAGAGAAACAACTCATTTTCAAAACTGAAAACACTGAGTGTAGGAAGGAAAAGGAAAGAAACATCCTCCCCCTGGGCAGCTGTTCCAGAAAGAAACACCTGCATGTAATGTGAACAGATATGTGTATCCAGGGTTAGAAAAATGCATGACCTCAGGTTCCATCAGTGAACCATAGTGGATATGATCCACAAATTAAAGGACTATTGCTAGTACATATAGTTATAATAAACTAAACACAATATTCCAGATTAGTATTAATCATTAATGTATATAACTGGACTCTGCACTTTTGGCAATATATTCTCACAGTGAACAGCACAGACCAACCTCTTGATTATAATATTAGGGTCTTTTTCTTCCACTCTTTGAGGGAACTTCTACTAATGTGGCTGTTTCCCTCATTTACCCATAATAAAGTGCACAACCTTGTCTGTTGAGGGATATCTGCCACACTTTTATTAACCAGGCAAGCCATTCCAGATCTTTCTTTGAGTCTGGTTTCATCATTTACTATTCTAATGCTATCAGATGCAAAAAAAGTTGACATTTTTCACTAAATAAAATAGTTATTTTAAATCAACTGTTTCCTGAGAGCTGTATTTTAGGTCAGAAAATAATTTTTCTCATCCCATTCTGTGTATCAGCATGAAAAGCAATCATTTATATTGACTAGATGCAATTACACTGTAATTAAACTTCCATTTCATGTAACTGACTTAGAAAGGCAGTGAAAAAGCAGTCTAGTTGCAGAAAGTAAGAATTAACTTTAATGATCCTGAACGGATAAAAATAATTCAGGAATCGGAGAGTGAGAGAGATGTAACCATTCTCATTTCCTCAAACCGCTTGGAAAAACATACCGAATGACCCCAAACGATGCATGCTCTTTCATAAACATCATTAGGTACACTTCAGCATTTTATAATATGACAGCTTTATTTATCCATTCACATGTGCATTGTCTATATTATTCCTTATCTCTACTTTTATTCATTTATTTATTTAAACTTTGTTGACTGGGTTAGTTCCACTAGACTAATAGCCTCTTTTCATGGGAGACCCAGAGTGGTATTCAAACTGACTAGAAGAAATTTGGTGTCATGAGGTCTTTTGCATTCACCTGAACGAACACCACCTCAGGCAGATGGGGTCCTCAGGTAAGTGTCTCATTTGAGAGGTGGCCCTTTCATTTGGGGCAGCATCCCCACTTCTGCTGTGCTGCACTGTCCTTATTGGAAAATGAATTAAATTAGCTGGTATGCAAATCAAGCCCATCTTATGACATGATTTCAAATAACTCTGCTAAAGGTGGTGGTGCTACTGTAGCATTGTCGCCTCACAGTAAGACATTGTCCTGTTCGATTCTCAGCTAGACCGTCTTCTGTGTGGAGACATGTGTGAATGGGAATACCTTTGTTGAAGGTTGTGCGTCAGGGCTGGCAACTCGGCACGTAAAAATCTACTGCCAATCATTATTGGACCGGAGTTCCGCTGTGGCGACCCCTAACCGGGAAAAGCCGAAAGACACAACAACAACTGCTAAATGTCTATCAGATGCTGTACTCTGGAAGACCCTTTTTCCTCCTACACTTAAACTAAGTAGAGTACCATTTACTGTTTCTGCAGTTACACTATTTCATAGATTAAACATAGGCACCATGGGAAGCTCAAGGCTATGGAGTCATGTGACTATTACACCTTGTCAGTTCCCACCCTCATCTCTACCTCCTATCTCATGTAATGCTGTGCCATCAAAGCACTGGCCTAGGTAAATTTACAAATACCCATCTGACCATCCAGGTCTGGTTTGAAGGAGGATAATTTCTTTATCTGCAGGGGGAGTCTATTCCAGAAGTGAAGAGGATGCCAAGTAACAAATCTATCTCCACCTTATTTTATTGATCTGCTGAAACAGATTTACATATTGTTTTGGTATTTGTAGTACTGTTAATTTGTTGAAGATATATTTTTCATCTTTTAAACAAATTCACTTCTTTGTCATTAATTAAAATATTCTCTGTAAATTGTTGGATAAAGACTTATTTTCATTGGAGTTTTAGTGAAAGTATTCCAGCAATAATTTATGCAAAATTACTTTTAAGAACAAATTCAGTCATTCTAGTATACTGTATTTAAATTGATAATAATTTTTGTAAACCATTTTCAGATTTTCCATACTCAGCTAAAAATAAGCTAAGCATAGCACTTAAAATTTTCAGTTGTGACTTAATTAAATAGATAGAATCCATTTCTGTCCACTTAGTTACAGGATCAAATCTTGCCACAGCTGTTGACTCATTCTGTGATCTTTGAACAAACTGAGTGGCTAGTTTAATATCATCCCTTTAAGCTATAAAACTGAAGAAAATCAGGAACTCTGTCCCTTCAAAGATGTCTTATCTCAGCTTGGTATAGTCTGGCTTAATAAAATGTTAAGTAAACAAACTTGTTCTTGCTACTTGATAAAACAAGTCGTGTTCAGGAGTGAAATATTCTTAAATGCAGTTTTTCTGCTTGTGACACAAGTGTAATTTAAACAAATTTTCCGTAATACCCCAGGTGTAACAACCTCATAATGTTCATCCCTCATACAAGCTGACACAATGCAGCAAAAGCCAGTAAACAATTTTATTTGTAATTCTTGCTTTATCTGTTGCTTTACTTCACCAGATGTTACTTCATTTAGTTAGTGTGTTAAACATTTCCTTAACTACTTTAACCATTACTAATGTTAAAAGCCATATCAGAAAATAAATGTCATGCATATAATTACCCAAATGGCCAGTATCCCAAAGTTGGTATGCAGTGTATACTTAAAACACTTAATTTAAAATGCAAAATCATGTTACTCTCACCAACAATGGAAGAACAACAAATCTCTGAGCCTTTGCTTATATTTTTTACACAGGACAGTTGAAGGAACAACTTAAAGATCTCACTTAACAGATTTCCTCCAACGTTACTGGGCTTGGTTCATCAGTTTCCCCGACCTCTTTATTGGTAGCCTCTAAGTGTATTTAATTTACTAAAGGAAATTGTCACAACTTGACAAACTAGGCCTGGCCCCTTATAACTAAAATTGAGTATGACAGACATAAAAATCCACCACATTCATTTATGTGTCTTAGCTTTCAGGACCTAGATTCAGCCTTTGATTTTTCCAGTTTCCAGATACTTTGAAAAGGGCTGGTGTATAAACAAAGTGACTTTCCATTACCAAAAATGTAGGCGTATTACTTGCATACACAAACATACTCACAACAAATTAGGCTGTTTGTTTTAGCTTTGTCAGATGAGTTTTAGTTAAAGGAATGGCCATTTTTTATATAATCAATCGCACAGTTAGATACTCCACTATGATGATGTTAGTTTAATGTCATTATGTATTAATTTGGATGATCCACACCCACTAATTAAGATATTTTACTGTTACTATATTTTTGTAATTGTCATTGAGTTCTGTAGGGCAATTATAAAAGAAATCAGACACCTATAAAGAGGGTTTTATTGAAGACTTTTTTTAATTTAGGAAAGCAAGACTTTGGAATTTGCAAGCATTTAAACTAGAACATCTGTCCTGGAAATATGACTTTAATGGAAGCAATCTAGATTACTAAAAAAATATGGCCTTCCCCTAAGCAGACCTATGAAATAACCCCCAACCCGAAAATGGCGACGACACATAAGATACAGGAGAAAAAAAGCAAAACTGAACTATAGTTTTGGGTAACTTATCAAATTATGTGTTTGAAACCCTTAAATTCTTGAGGTAATGGACAACCATTGCTTGTTTAGATAACGTCTGCAATCTATATAATTCATATTTGTAGGTTCCTATTTTATGACCAATGAATGTGACTGTGAACATTTAAGTTTAATTTCAGGGAAATACAACAATTTCATAATTATTATACATCTCTCAGCATCCCCTCCTCTCTGAACATCTCTCAAGTAGTGCGTGTGTGTGTATATGTGAGTGAGTGTGTGTGTGTGTGTGTGTGTGTGTGTGTGTGTGTGTGTGTGTGTGTGTGTGTGTGTGTGTGTGTGTAGTGGGAGTGCATTCCCTCACACTGCAGGGAGCAGAATAGCATTTACCACTGCTTATGTATTAAATCACACTTACATTTCTGTGATTTCAGAATGGTGCGTTTTTCTGTTAATGTGTGATAAATTACTGACAACAATCTTACACAAGTGTTTGATAAATGTTAGTCTGATTTTGATACTTCACAAATGCGAAAATCACAAAAAGGAAAAGATCGTTGTTGTTTCACTGTTGCAGTATTGACTATATGGATTATTCTTACTGTATTAGTGCTTGGCCATCCTGGGTATCAGAGATTTAATTCACACTGGCTGGGCTGGCATATGGTGTGCAGTTAACAACAGGATGTCTGGGTAAAAGAGTCATCAGCCAGCACCATTTTACAACTCTTTCTTGCCATCGGAGACTGAAGCATCCACACTCTTAGACTGGGTCAGTCTGAAGATCAGAGTACATCTTAAAGCTAAGTGCCCCACTGGGGAAACTTTCTTTTTCCTTCATTGTGCACTGAGTCTGTCTAATGTAAGAACAAGGACTAAGAAGGTGTGCAACTTATTCATTCATGCCCACACTGTTTATTTTATTACGTGTAATTATATATTTTTGTTATACAGGTAAGTAAACAGACTTTTCTTAAATCATTTTCAGCCATGACTGAAGCCACACTCGAGTTGTCAAATACAAGGTATATTGATAATTTAGTGTATCCAATCAACTATAATGTTCTGTGTGGTGAGAAGAAACCAGATCACCCAGAGAAAACACAGAAACAAGGGAAGAACATATAAAACTTTATACAGAAAGTGAGCAGACTCAGGTTCGAACCTCTTAGATGATCTTTCCAAAGAGTAACCATTTTACTGAAGTAATACTGATGATAAAATTGTTCAAAGCAATCTTTATAGTTGCAGCAATTGTCACTCTTTGCCATTAAGTATGGAAATGAATTACAAAACACTTCTAAGACAAACGAGTTCAATGTGCTGTGCTGTACAGGCCAGAGAAACCTTAAAAGAAAATATTTATGATGGCATAAAGCCGAATTTTAGATCATAGTGGTACATTACAGGAAATAGCGCCTACTTAGACAAATGTATCTGCAGTGTGTTAGAGCTCCTTCATTTTTTAAAGTTGGGCATCCCTTTCAATGTCACAGTGACTAAGTTTATCAGTGTGAACTTTGGGTTGAATTTTTAATCCAAATTATCAGTGTGACCTGAAATAGTAATTCAGGAGATTGTAAAGCTGCAAGCTTTTCAGTCAGAGAACATTTTTTTATAATGAAGTATTAATAGCAAAAACTTAATTTTAGTTTCTTTTAAATGCAGCTGCAGAGTTTAATTGCAGGTTTCCTACAGCAGTAATTTTTTCTGTAAGTGGTAAGTGTGATCTTAAAAGTCTGAAAATTGCTTCTGTTCAAAAAGCACACAATGGCATTGTATGTTTCCAGGAAAGAAAGAGAGAAAATTACTCCAAACTATTACCTCAAAATACAGCTAAATAAACAAGCCAAAAGAAGGTCTTAATTGAAAAGTTGTCTTTTGAAGTTAATGGGAAAAGTTGTGACTCTACATAATTTGCTGATGTGCAGAGATGCAGCATATAAAAGGCACCATCCCTTTCTTGACTGACAGCTGAAATAAAAGAGGCAGATGTTAATGTCTGTATTCACAGCATCTCCTGATTTTGTTTATTACCATGGACATGAATCTGATGTGAACTGATTGAGGAAAATATATTTCCTTTCCAAGTTTTCAGGCATTTAACAGATTAGTGCTGGGTTTCTTCAGTTTGTCATTGATAACTTCACAAACTAGATTAAAATATGAAATATTTGCCTGTTATGTCCCATTCTTAACACTGTATTCATTTGCTAATGGCTTTGCTCATATTTGTGCCATAGCTCTGACTTTGCCTGTAAAAATAAATAAATAAAATGACAACCACATCATATCAATAAACTATGTTCATTATTGTATATGGCAGTCTGTCAACTGAAGGGTATAGCAAAATCTAAATGTTCTCTTAGTTTTTATGGTGTGTGTGTGTGTGTGTGTGTGTGTGTGTGTGTGTGTGTGTGTGTGTGTGTGTGTGTGTGTGTGTGTGTATATATATATATATATATATATATATGTATAATTTCACTTCAGCTGATTAGAATTACAAGTCTAACATAATAGATTATTCTACATACCCAAACCTGTAAAATGCCAAATGTTGCTGTACAGAGCCATACATTTGTAGTGAAATTTGTCTTCGACGTTTCTTGCTTTTTAAAAGTAATATCCAGAATATCCATAAGTTAGCCATTTTTTTTACTTTTGAAACAAAATCTGCATCATACTCTATCTCTGGTAACATTTTTTACTACATTATCATAGTAATTTTCTTCTGTTTCTCTCTCTCTTTTTCTTTTGCTTTGTGTGGAAGAAAATGCTTCTGACTAATTGTTACATAACAGATAGATTCATGGTTGTTCTTTATAATTATGTGTAATGTGTAAGGCTAAAGACTGTATGAATTCCAATATGCAAGCTACACATTTGTGCAAGACTTGTGTCAGTATACATCAAATTTTGAGGTAAAATCTATGCACATGAAAGATAAAACGCTGCTCTGAGTGTAATCTTTTTCTTTTTTCATTCAGATGCTGAACATCAAATGAAACCTAATTTCTGTTTTCATTTACTAAGAAAATGTATATGACATTTGAGGATCTCTGCAATAAATACATCTAGCTTTGGAGGAAAGAAGCTGACAGGTTAAAGAAACATGACTTTCTCATTTTAAAGCCCATACAGTCACATGCTATGGTATCAATGCTGTTTTAAACTGAAATATTACCTTGGAAATTTGTTGCATATTTTTTTGAAATGTAAATTAACTTGGTGGAGAGTAAAATCACAAAATTTACAGAAATATATTTTAGCAGATATGTCTAGAAAACTAATACAGACAAAGGGACCACATAACATAATGTCATACAAGAAAGCAATATAAGGCTACAATAGGCCATTAATATTGCTAAATATGGTTCTTTTAAATAAAGTGTGAATTATGTTTGTTCAAAAATACATATGTGTTTTTAATTTAGCTTTCCTCAGATATGAAGGGCAATTTGGATGTTAAAGCATATAGAATAATATTGAATTCAGCAGATTATCATGAGTGCAGCTGTTAACATCCGATTAATTTCAAGTATATATGAAAGCTAACATCCGACTGTGGGCAGTGCGGCTGAAATAATATTGCCTTTCATCATTTAACAATATTTTTTATAACCTGCGGTGACATTTAACCAGTATTAACTGAAACCTTGGAACTTCTTCGTCAGGATGCAGTGATTGGAAAGGTAAGCATTTCCAACTGTTTCATATGTTATTAGGTACATTGCCTGCATCATATTTTACATCTGATTTCAGGTTCCCCAGGTGACACAAAGACAGTATCTGAAACTAATTTACTCAAATAATCTAACATGACCATGAAGATTCTTAAATTTGAACTTAATAAAAAAATTACTTTGCAGGTCCTGTTAATTGCAGCAATTACTTCAAGAAATAATATCTGCCTGGGATATTGCAGATCACGGCTGTTTAGGTAGCAGTCATTAAGGAACCACAACATAAAAAAGATAAAAAGAAAATTGAACTGGCATTTGCCACATGTCAGAATATGTAAAACCAGTAATAATGTCATTTCTACGTTTACTTGTCTTTCTGTTGCATTAAAGCAAGTTCAGATGAAAGGGACAATGTGTGTGTGTGTCATACTTGTCAGGTTCCTGAACAACTGAAGAAAATATTTTACGTATCAGAAGTAACATTTAATTATTGTAAATGAAAATGTAACTGTCTTGTAGCCAGCCAAATGTGTCTTATATAAATATATTCATTTTAGCAACATTGATTCCATAGTGCTGTTTTGAGAAAGCTAGGCATTAAGGCCTTTTTAAATGAACATTCATTTTAAATATGTTTGCTAGAAATCAGAGCACTGTAATGTACTGCATTGTGAACAAATATGTAATTTATTCAAAATGATATTTTAATGATTAGAAAATGAAACAGATAAAAGCTATATCTCTAGTAAGTAGTAAAAAGATATGGTTAATAAGATGAACTGAACAGATTTTCATTTCCATTATTACTTATTTCCTAGTGCACAATGTTTTGATTTATAAAAAAAAATAATATAGTTCTTACTTATTCTTCTAAGCAGGAAAAAATGACTGCTTAACAATGCCTGAATATAATCAAAGCTGTGATGTGTCCAGCCCACAATGACAGCTTCACTATCACTGAAATGAGAATCTCATCATTTCATGTTAGTTTGCAGATATGGATGAACATTATAATGTGAAAATAGCCCTATTAAAAACAAATTAAAGGTGTGTTGAAAGGTCAGTTACAGAATTACTCATTTTAGTATTTCAAATATATAGATGCCATGGCGGAATATTATTTTGACTCTTACTTTGTTAAAATTAAATGCTTTTCATAAAATAAAAATATGAAACTACTAGATATTATGACAAAAGGAAACATTCTTGTGTTACTTGATACAAGTAATTAAATGCCAACATTTTAACCAAATTTGAAAAATGCTACCAAATGAGTTTTAAGGAAGAAAAATATCACCAGTGCAAATGAACAGCACTCTCTAATAATGCAAGCAACATTATTTGTTTTTAGAAACAAATAAGCAACTTTTATTTCTGGTTTTACCAGAAGACATGCATTTCAAACACATTCTTTTTTTATAAAGTGATATTTAATAATATGGCACAATATTTTATCTCAAGTCCTCTGACAAAACAGAGTGCAATATAGACATAAGGAAACAGGTTTTACAATGATAGTTAAATCATTGATTATTTACAAAATAACCTTTCTTGCTAAACACAAAATATGGTTTTCAGGGTATCTTAGAATAAATTATAATGATGCACTCAAAATGTAGCATGGCTCTAAGAATAAAATTACTGTAGAGTGAGGCTGCTGGTAGGAGTCTGAAACCCTTTATATTCCGTACACCACCGTCATCTATATCCACAATGTAGCTTGCAACATTTTAAGCAACTTAATATGTTTTTTTTTGTACCACTGTATGTGGTAACCTCATTAAAAGTTCAGAGGCCACCAAATATTGAAATGGAAACAGTCTTTTGATTTGCCTTTGCTCAAAATCTCAAAAGTTTGTGTCTGAGTGTGTGTGTGTGTGTGTGTGTGTGTGTGTGTGTGTGTGTGTGTGTGTGTACGCACGATCACAAAGAATGCTGTTGTGTGCTTCCAGAGAGAAAGCTGTCTAACTCTTCTGTTAACATTTGAGCTTGATACTACTTTTTAATGCAGCTGTACAAATGGTATTGCGCTGGAATTTTAACATAATGATATTTGAATTTTCATCCAAATTTTAACATCACACTGATGTTGTACCACATATCTAATTTTACAATGTTAGCACAGTGAATTGTATGCACTATTCTTTCAGATTTTAAAGAATGAATATTCCTATATGATTTTAACCATGGTCATCAGCTTACATTATTTGTTGACTCAGCTCCCTAATATGACTGACCGACTTATACAAAATATGGCTTCTACCAATATTTGATTATAAACGCTCACAATATGATTACCTTAAACAGTTAAGTATTATTTGTTATAATAAATCTAGTACAGCTACATATTTGCCTTCTTATGCTATGTTGTTAAACAATCCTTGAAAGTGAAGCAGGCTGGTTTTCTTTTTAAGAAAACTGTTGTTGTTAGGTTAACACTGTCAGACATAAAACTATATATCTGGTTCCACTGAGGCCTTTATTCCAGTTATGTTGAGATAAAAAAGTTCTAAAGTAGTATTGTACAAGGATGTATAATTCTTTCTAAAAAGGGATCATAAAACAAGCAGGTCTTACTGAACAAAGTATGTCACATGGATTTGCATTAAATCTATTCCTAATATAGCAATCAGCCTGTTAATGTAGCAGTGTGTCTTCAACTAGAAACCCTTCATTCTCCTAGCATTTTATCACAAACACAGAAAATTATGATCAGGTCTCTGATAGCTAGCTTGTTATGAGTTTAAGATCTAGATGTCAAGAATTTACCTCTTGAACACACAGCAATTGTGTTTTGATTAGAGAGAGAGAGAAAATATAATTTGCTGCAGTGCATAGAGCTTTGCACATGTACTATCAATTATGGGAAAATGTGGAAGGACAAAGGGTTGTATTTCTTTGAAAGCTTTAAAACACTTGCTTCTGCTCACTGTCTGTGTAGCAATACTATGACCATCTGATGAACAAATGCCTTTAACAGCTGTTAGACGTCACTTTGTCATACTTCCTTACATTTTCATGAACGATGAAGTATATTTCAGCTTTTAAAGCTGTGAAAATGTTCACAGATTTGTATCTGTTGGTGGCTATGCTGTAGCACATGAATACAGCTCAACAGACTTGAAATGTGTTTTAAGAAAACTTTGTAGTGCATAGAGTGCTGTGATTTATAATCTGATATTGTAAAAAGAAAAAAAAAACAGTTAAGTGCTTTTATAGTGTAAAACTCTCTTAATTGTTAAGAACCCCTGCTTCACATGGTAAGATCTGGTATCATGCTCCACTGTTAAACCTACCAGTAGTAGCCAGCAGATAGCAGCAGAATTAAAATCAGATTTCTTTCTGCCTGCTGTCTCTACCACTGCCAGTTATCTGTTACTGACTTTCAGTAACATAAAACAATGTCACATTGTCTTTCTTATAGTGCTTGGTATGTGCTTTATGGCTTTGAAAACCTGCAAAAACACTTAGCACTTTTTTTCTATAACTAGTAGTACATGGAATAAGTAAAGATCCATGCACTACAAAGAATTATGATTAAATCTCTGATCATAGCCCATTATTATGTGTTCTCAATCTAGATGCTGAGATTCACTTCTTGAGCTTTTCTCTCAAGATGAATTTGTTGGCATCCATATCTCAAACACATAATAAGCTGGTTATGAGGAGAGACCCAATCATAATCCTTTATATTATTTACCTTTCTTAAGTCAGAAACATAATTAATAAAGTTCTTTGCCCCAAATTCAAGATGTAGCCATTGAACTCCATGCACTAATATAGATGTTACCACTTCTCAACATAAAACCCGTCACTTAAAGATGAAGTTAAATTAAAAATCTGACTTTGTAGGATTCAACTTAAAGATCTTACAGGATTTAAATGAAAAAGTTGGACAGTATTACCCACCATCCTGGATACAATTCACAGTTCCTTTTAATTACCATCCTGAAAAGGGTACATTTGCTCATTTGTATAATACAGCATTGAAAAATATAAAACTTGCAGGTACGCCTCAACAATAAGATTGCACAAAAAAGAGCACAGAAATGAAATACTTTTTGTGATTCCCACTGTCCTATTATAAACAAGTTAAATAATTAAATATTACTTGTGCAGTGGTTTATTGTCTGGCAGCTGGAAAAGCTGTCACACTGTTTTCTTGTTTGAGGTAAATCTCTGCATTCTGTCTACTCTGTTACAGGACTGAACATCAGTATGCAGAAGAGGCTGTTTGTGTGTGCATGTGTGTGTGTGTTTCTAAGGATTTTGGTTAAAATGCATTCTATCGATGGAACTAGACAGTTTTGATTCCGTAGATTTAATAGAAACCATTTGAGGTAAAGTATCCCATGGTGTATAAGCAGAGAAATAAAAAAAACAAAAAAAAAACAAAAACAGAAGCATGTAATTCTACATCATGTAATCAGAAGAAGCAAAACAAAGCACACACATGAAAACCAGGGATAAGACACAAATGAATAAATGTGGTATTTATTTAGACATTGCATGAACAGACATTTGAATCTTATTAATATTTTCTAGATAAAATGTAACCCTCTCCACACATTAAGTTATATTCTGCTGTTAATGCAAACACCTTCATGGGATGAGACTAAAGTAATATTTATTATTTATCATGGCAAGAAAAAATAAATAACATTATAGAGCAATTGCAGAATTAAATAATAAAACAGAAAAATATTAAGAAGTTGCTAAAAAGAAAATGGGTAACAGTTCTCCTTTAGGTTTGCAAACAAGCAGGCTTAGTCATGTCCTTCACATATTTTCATCTTCCATATGTGTCTCAAAGGCATTTAGCTACTTTGTAAGTCATTTGAGACACTCTAGGTAGTTATTTATTTATGTATTTGCAAAATGGAATTTGCTTGGGTACTGCTGGAAGCTTTGACCACCCTATGGACATAAACCCTACGTTAAATAACAAACGGGGAGGTTTGGCTTTGACCTGAAATCATATATTTGTGTTTTTAGGTTATCATTAACCATCTGTCCATATCATCTTTGACTGTATTTCAGGATTGACTGATTTATGACTGAAGTTATACATCATATCAATGCCTTTAAGTGATAAAATCTACTCTGTGCACATCCTAATATGTGTTGCTGCATACGCATTATGTAGTAAAGATCTGTTTACCATATATTTAAAGAAAATGAGAAAAAGTGAGCAATGCACAAAAATTAATCAAATCCACTGATGAAGAATGAGAAACCACATTTACGAGATGAATGCCAGAGTAAAAAATATCATTTTTAAAGCTGGAAGTGGTGCACAAGTGTGTATGTACATTTTGTATTTATAATATCTAGTTGTATGATATTTTATCATGTTCTCTAAAAGACCTGGAAGTTCTGGCATTTCTAAGTGCATATCATTAAACATTCTTATAAGAATTAAAGCAGTTATGTTTTGATTTTTGTTTTGCATATGTGATAATATGAAATGCATCTTTTTTTTGTCTTTAGAGCAACAACAGCAGCAAGCTTCAAATCAGTATCTTTTGGTAATCAGCAGTCATGTGATTTTTATTAATTTAAGGTGCAATTTTAAGGCATGTTATCAACACAAAATGATCCATTTAGGTGTTTCAAACTTTATTAAATTATGTCCTGGACAACCTATAAGCTAACAGTGAGACCCAAGGCCTAGTACGAAGGCCTAACAGAAGACTAATAAAGGTCTATGTGCGGCGTAAATAAACAAAGAGTACACACAGATGTCATAATTACAGCACTAATCCATGACTAATTGTGCAACATGTTGAGATAACGGCATGTCCTGGACTTGCTGGTTCACAATGCCAAATGCCTGGCACTTATAACTAAGAGGTGGGGCTTCTAAGCCAAGCACACTGCCTGCAAGGCCTTGGTTTGCTTACAGAATGAATTATAAGTGAGTGGTAAGGTATGTATTTTAATGACGGTCTCCATTGTGAAATGTGAACCAAGAATACAGAAAAAGAAGTAATAAGTTTTGTATGTAGAATGATTCTTGTTATATTTTGTGTTTCTTTTAGAACATGGCTGATAGATGGCACTAAAGCTACATGGAAGGATTTATGTATTTAACAGCAGCTTGGTTAAATAGTGGTGATTGCAAGTTTTTATATGCTGGTACTGCCTCTTAAGGGGAAATATCAGTTCCTAAAAAGTAAACTTATCCTTTAAGTACATGTGTGTGATAGCCAAAGCCCATCATCTTATTTCATGGCCTAGTTCTGAGCCTTATCAGAAGACCAAGGCTGCAGAATAGGTTAAAATGAGGGTCAATGACCGACAAATGCAGATACATGGAAAATAATGGAAGAAGCACAGAAATCTGTCTAGTCCACATGTTAGTGAAAATAATTGTTTTCCATATTAATGTTTATTTCTCATTACCCTAGCTGTTTTCTGACCAATGACGTGCAGGCTCCATTCCCTTCTTTCCCTGTATTTTTCTTATATCTGAGTGAGTCCATTTTATTGTTCTTGTAGCTATCACACTTGTTGACTGTCACATTGAGCCCATTATTCTATGGCCTCTCTACTCTCTCTGTAAAAGTGAGTATCTTAAATTCCTTCTTAAAGCACTGTCTCATGAGTTTTCATATATACTGTTCAGAGCTGTTTGGCTGGGTACACCTGCAACTCCTGAAAAAATTAACTCTTCCTTTCTTCTTTCTGTTTATTTCCTTATCTTACTATTAACTTCTTTTTTTCTCCCCTATGCAGACTATTTTCTTTGTGATACTCTGTGGGGAAAGAAGTTTCATAAAGTGTGAATGTTTGGCTAGTATTGTAATATTTTTTTTCCCTGTGACATATATAACTGTTCATGTCTCCGGCATTAAATGCCAACCTCAGGCTTTTGACCACTTTTACAGATTAGGTGGGGACTCTCTTCTTATTGATTCCTTTTGATACTATCTGCTCTGCTGCAGACCTATGCATCACTACAAAGAACTGCTTTCTGACATCATTCTGTACTGCTCCAGGTTTCTTTTTGCTGGGGTATAACAATGATGGAGTGGCTTGCTGGTGAGACACACAGGACATCTGAAGCCAAATATGTGTGTGTGTGTGTGTGTGTGTGTGTGTGTGTGTGTGTGTGTGTGTGTGTGTGTGTACACACACACACACACACACACACACACACACACACACACACACACACACACACACACACACAGAATGCATTGTAATTCACTTGTATAAGATCATTTCCCCTATATTTCTTTGTGAAAAAAATAAATGCTGCATTCTAGAAATTCATTTAAGTAAGCTGTGGTGGCACAGCAGTAGCGTTGTTGCCTCACAGCAAGAGGTTCTCCTGTTCGATTCTCAGCTGGAGTGCCTTCTGTGTGGAGTCTGCATGTCCTCCCCTCGGTCGAGTGGTCTCCGAAAGACATGTGTGAATGGGTGTGCCTTCGCTGAAGGTTGGGCACCAGGCTGTCAACTAGGCACCATAAAAATCTACTGTCAATCATTAGCAGACCAGAGTTCTGCTGTGGCAACCCCTAACCAGAAAAAGCCAAAAAGACAAACAACATTCTAATAATTCATTTGCATGTTATATATCCTGGCAATATGTATAACACAGAGTAACTAAATTTGCTATGATCAAGGACTATGGTTTGGCAGTTGTATAGCCATGACGGGGAGAGAGCGGCAACTGCCTTGGGCCACAAAGTGTTGGTGGGAGTTGATGATCCCAATCACTTTTTTATGCATACCGGCTTTTAAAAGTCAGTATTGCATTTGCAGTCAAACCTGACTACTGCGGTGCTCCCTAGGTGGTCTAAACTGTAGCAAGTGCTTACTATCTTGTAGCAAGGAATTTGCACGTAATGCTTCAGCAGTCAGGTTTCATTAAAAAAAAAAAAGCAAAAACAAAAGAAAAAAAAAATGTTTTAAACTGCAGCAGAGTATAAACTAAAGCAACTGCTTGACACATTTGTAGCAAGTATTTTTCAGTTATTTTTTTTTTAAACTAAACATTAATTGTAATTCAAAAGAACCACAAATAAATATATAAAAACAGCACAAATAGAATGCAACAACAAAGAAAATGAACACAGACAGAACTTCGAACATTATAACTATGTACAATGTATACAAGCACAGCTAGGACTTGCAATACATGCTCTAAGATGAACTTAGGCAAAAAATATAAAATTTTCTGTCCTAATCAAGATTGTTAAACAGAATCAATACTACAACACTTCTAGTACCCCCACCATCTGTCCACAGATCTTATGCCATTCATTAGGAATAAATGTCTGAATTAATGAACTCTTGAAAACATATATAACCTTATATATATATATATATATATATATATATATATATATCTATATATAGGGTATACTGCTTTTCATCAAATACCATGTATTTGAAAAAGAGCAGTAGACCGCTCAGTTACGCGAAAGTGCAATTATTCGAAAGTGCACTTTCACGAACTCAGCTTCTATGAACGGATCGCACCACAGTGGAGGACAGTAGGAAAACGTGCTATGTCCTCCACTGTGGTGCAGTAGTCACAGACCTTAGGGTTAGGGCATGGGTCATGGTAAGGGGATAGCCCTACTACCTATCCCCTTACCATGACCTGTGCCCTAACCCCAAGGTCCTTGACTACAGCACCACAGTGGAGGACAAGCTCTCCTCCACTGTGGTGTGGTAGTCACAGATCTAAAAGTTAGGGTGTGGGTCATGGTAAGGGGATAGCCCTACTAGCTATCTCCTTACCATGACCCGCACCCTAACCCTAAGATCCGTGACTACTGCACTAAATGGCAGTACGTAGCCCGTTCGCTGAAGCGGGTTTCGCAAAAGTGCACTTTCGATTAAGTGCACTTTCGCATAACCCAAGGTCTACTGCGTGAGTTCGAAGAAGTGTATTTTCGAATTTATACAGTAGACCCATATGATGCCGCGGTGATACGGCGGTAGCATTGTTAGCTCACAGCAAGAGGTTCTCCCATTCCATTCTCGCCTGGGCTTGGGAGTGCCTTCTGTGTGGAGTCTGCATGTACTCCCCGTGGTTGGGTAGCATTTGAAAGACATGCATGCGTAAATGGGCGTGCCTTTGTTGAAGATTGGGCGTTGAGCTTGCACCTTGGCGTTTCGTAAAAATCTACTGCCAATCATTAGCGGACTGGAGTTCTGCTGTGGTGACCCCTTACTGGGAAAAGCCGAAAGACAAGCAACAACAACATACAGTAGACCTATATATACATATATGGATTCATATTACAAGAATGAAAGTTCACTACTTCGAACTTGTAATAGGAAGCCTCACTTCCGTGAAAGTTAACTTTAACGAACGTGAACTTTTGTGTAAGTGCAGTTCACCGAAAACACCACAGCATAGTGGATGACATAAAAAATAAACTATGTCCTCCACTATGGTGCGATAGCCACGGACCTGAGGGTTATGGCAAGGGTTAGGTAAGGGGATAGTTAGTAAAGCTATCCCTTTACCCTAACCCATGCCCTAACCATAAGGTTCGTGACTATCGCACTATAGTGGAGGACATTGCTATGTCCTTCACTGTGCTGCAGTCATCACGGACCTTAGGGTTAGGGCAAGGCTCATGGTAAGGGGATATCCCTATGGGCTATCCCCTTACTATGACCCGTGCCCTAACCGTAAGTTCCGTTAATACTGCATGGAAATTCAGTACAACACCTGTTCGTTGTACTGAACTTCGCATAAGCACACTTTCGATTAAGTGCATTCCATACACTATTTTGAATTAGTGAAAATTCGATCTAGTGTATGGAACCTATATATATATATATATATATATATATATATATATATATGGAGATCATAAATTTACCCCTGGGATCTCTTCTGTGTCCCTGCTTGACAGAGGTACAGTAAACTAACCTTAAAATGGCTACCTTCTGTGACCTACTATACAGGGGCACAGTCAACTAATCTAAAATGGTGGCGAAAGCCAAGCACACTCTGGCTAGGCTTATAAATGCCCTAGGGCAGATAGCCTAGTATCATCCTATGAACCTATGAACCTATATATATATATATATATATATATATATATATATATATATATACAGAGAGAGAGAGCTGTGAAAAGAAATAAAGAAATCAAATTTAAGTAAGGTAAAACAGCTATCTGGTTTCTAAAATTGTACACAATATAATATTACCACACTTGCAAGAACCCACGGTATTTACCAGGCCTTCAGCAAACTACTCAGCTGTGAGGGAGGAATACCAAATAACCAAAACCTCCAATCTTCTCTCAAGGAATTGACCCAAGGCAGATTTGACTATCACCCCCACCCAAGTCCAAGAAAGATGCACTCTAGGACTGCTTCAAAACTTATACATGTTATCTGCATTGGGCTACCCACATCTCCAACAGTCCAAATTCAAATCCCCTCTTTGCATATCCAGCTGCGGTCAGGTACCATTGATACAAGAATATGAGTTGTTGATCTTCCAACTTGTGTCATCTCAATAGATTTACAGGGGCCAACCACACATGCTCCCACTTGTCCCACAAGTCCCGATAAATGACCCCTGTTGTTCCTCTTCTAATATTCTTCCACTTTGTCCATGGAATACCTGACCTTCTATGATCCACTGAAAAAATAAATTTCATCCATATCTGCCTGAGTTGAGCCATCGCCAGCAAGTTCTGGTACTTCAAATTCAACAATTTTCCATTGTGTCTTGTACCACTGCCAAAATTTCACCCCATGACCCACTCAAAATACTCTACCTACCTTTCTGTCTGTTTTCCTAACCATAAAGTGCAGCCAAATGTGATCTGAAATCCCTCTTTTCCAAAGTCATTCTATCCAATAGTCAAATCCTGAATTTAAGATAAAGAAGCATGATCCTGGGATTCACCTGAGAGTCTTCTATCTGGGTACCCAGTACCTGTCTCACTAGACTTTTGGGAATTTGTTGCTTAGTCATGTAATCTGATTCAGCTTGCATGTCAGGGCATACCTGCCTGGATAAGCCCAAGCTGTCATAAATTCATGGTAAACAACCAGCAATCATTGAAATATGATGTCTATTCTGTCCTAGTTCACTATTATTTAACAGCTCCTCATTAGTTTGTACTATAGGATGGTTAGCTGGAACAGGCAAATTCTTAAATTAATAAAGAATATGTGGCATTATCAGGACATATAACACTCTGATTTTCCATGAAATGGAATTACAGTTCCAATTTAGGCCAGAGATCTGTCACTACAGAGAGTATACTGCCCAAATTTTTCTCTAATGTGCCATCAAGTGTAGACGCTACTTTGAGCCCTAGGTGCTTATGGAATGCAACCTCAGTTACCTGTCAGATTCTGTCTCCTACAGGCACTGCAGACCATTTAATCAATGCTGATTTGAGTGTATTACATTGCAAACTAGAGGCCTCAACAAGTGAATGAAAAAGCCTCAGAACACCCTCCAACACTCTATAAACATCTGTACTCAGCAAGGTGCAATCATCTCCAAATAGAATAAATGAGCTTCCTATATCCTCCAATCACTCAATATCATTCAAATAATCCATATTTGAACTTTCAGCTACTCCACTACTACTAAGAAAAGACCTGGAGAAAGTGGGCAACCTTGTCTGGTGCCCTGCCTGCTGTCACTCTTCCTTGCCAAACCTCCAAAAAAAACTCTGCCCACATTGTCTCTCTGACAAAACCATCCACAAGAATGCCCAGCAGAATCAAACACCTTAGCTATGTCAAAGAACACCATACTCACTATGTCCACTCTACCTTCAACCTCTCGGCAGAAGGCCAAACTTCTCTTCAATAGTCGACAGTGTCTCATACTTTCTCAAATCTATTCTGCCCCTCCTGAATTTAAGTGAAGAGAAAAACATCAAGATGACCTGCCAATATTCTAGCCAAAATGTTCAAATCCATGTTGATGAGAGAGAATGAGGTTGCAGGCCACCTACAGGCAGTATGCCTTCCTTTTTCTTTGGGATAACTGTGACATTAGCCTGATTTATAAAGGACCACTATTTGCCCTCCCAACTCAATTCCTTAAAAATATGCACAAAAATCTTTACAATCCCTCCCAACACACACTTATATAACTTTGCTTGAAAACCATCCAGATCTGGGGCTTTGTTAAGCTTTAAATTAACTATTTCTCTAAGGATCTCTGGGGAAGTGCTCCCCTTATTAAGAAACTCATGCTCATCAGGCATAAGAGACTTCATCTTAGTTGCAATCAATTGCCAAACTTGTAATGTGTCAGAGTGATCAACCTTAGCATATACTCTGCAATAGAATGCGCAATAAGACTCCCTCATATCACTAGCTTTTCTAGCAGTTTCACCCTATGCAGTTTCACTTGTAAGATGCTCAATTTCTGCACAAGATCCTTCAAAACCCAGGCTGCATGCTGGGGGTTTCCTTCCCTATTCAACCACCAAAAGAAGCCCCTCCTTCTAACTTTGGCCCCAGCCTGTGTAACTTCCAACAATGGCAGTTTGGTTTGTAACTGCATTTCTTCCTCCTTAATTAGATTCCCATTCCTCCAAATGCTTATGTCAGTCTATAACTTTGTCAAGTAGGTATTCAGAGCCTTTATCTGAGCATCCCTCAATTTCCTGTAGTAGTTCTCCCTTTCCATTAAATTCTCTCTTAAATATATTTTTATTACCTCCCACCACATTCTTGCCAGGTTGACATCCTCCATAGGATTCCTTTTTAGGACATCCTCAATTATTATTAGCATTTCAGACTTGCTAGCTGGTAAATTCCACCTAAAATGACCACATATCCAACTCCTTTCTTATTGCAACTCATATTGGGTATGAACAAAT
This sequence comes from Protopterus annectens, assembly GCF_019279795.1. NCBI lineage: Eukaryota > Metazoa > Chordata > Ceratodontiformes > Protopteridae > Protopterus > Protopterus annectens. The sequence goes on along the minus strand of NC_056728.1, from coordinate 153,115,358 downwards.
ATGGTTAGTGGAGCATGAGCTGATATATTTATTTCATGTATCTGGGGCTCTACTACCCTACAAATAAGATGCTTCTAGGTAAGAATTAAATCTATTCTGCTGCCCTGGTGAGTCAAATCTCAGGAAAGTGTCAGCCTTACATCTTGTGGATAGAAAAACCTCCAGTTTAAACCCAATCATTGGTCCTCATCAATTTCCTAACTACCATTTCAGTTTTATGAAACCCCTCTTTACCAAACACTCTGTCCACCTGTGTGTTTAAAGTTAAATTAAAAATTTCCATCAAAATAAAAAATACATCAGAATCACCACTCTCCACGTGTAAGTTGATAGCTAGCAATATATCAGAAGTGAGAGAATGGCACAAAGATGTGTGTGTCTGTAAAAAAGAGAAAAAGAATCACATAACACAACTTCAAGAAAGCAAGTTGTACCTGTATGACACTGATCAGAGAATTGGATTTAATTTAAAACATATGTCAAAGGGACTTAGCATGAGCAGCAATAAACTTATTTTCATTTGAAACCCTCATGTATTGAAGATGCATTTATAAACCAATTAAATTAGTATGTACATGCTGAGATTCACAGTCAAATAGCATACAGAGAAGCACTACTTAGTGAATATGTAAAAAATGTAGGAATTCAAAAGGTAAAAGTGTAACACATTTGCTAACAGCTTGGGTTAGCTCACTGGGCACAAGTGTCCATTTTCATGGGCAGTCCAACAGCTGTCATGTAAAGTGACATGGTCAGAGTCAGACAGAAGACAAATGAAGGCTGAAGGAATCAAATTCTGCAGTATATGTAGTGGCTCATTAACAGGTCATAGTCTTACTCATCTGCACTAAGAACCAGATAAACTATTGCAGCCTAACACAGTACATTTCACACCCGTGTGCCTGCAAAAAAAATGTTACATTGTTAAACTCATAGACTTCAAGTTGTCCATTTTACTTATAGTCAAATACACTGTCAACAATCAACAAAACAAAAGAAGCAAGGATCATACCAAAACAGCATGGCTAATATAATGATGCTTCTGTTTACTACAATCAGTTCCTTTCTTTATACCACAACTACTCTGAAATGTAGGAAAAAAAATTGTTCACAAACATCACACCCATTTAAGCCCCCCTTGTTTGACTATGTACACTTAGATGCTTGCATGTGACTTAATGAATGAACTAATAAAATAATGACCAAGAATGCTTTCAGCTCCCTCCTGCGAGAAACATAAAGGTTAACCCATTACAGCTTCATGCTCTCTCATCCTCTTAGCTAAAGAATCCAAGGCAAACACCCAGAAATCAGGACTGATTTTTAAATAAACATATTATATATTTATTTACTTCTATAATAACAAGTTTTGCATTAGCAAGGTACATGTAGTAAAAATGTTTTTAGTCCCTTTAGTTTATTCACAGGTCAGGCATATTTTTATCAACCAGTGGAGAAGTTGTGGATAATAATTAATAAAGAGCTGAAGGATTTTATTTAGGAGGGGAAGGGGACAAGAGTCAAGTGAGATAAACTGATCCTCCCAACAGAACAAGGAGGTTTAGGATTATCTTATTTGAAGGGATATTTTAGAGCTACACAGTTAAGGTTCATATTTGTAACACAAGCAGAAATATACAAATCAAAGTAGAAAGGGATGATGGGGGGGATCATTTAAGAAATAAAGAAAGTGGGATTTTGGATGCAGATCATTAAGGAGAATAACAGTCCTACAGAATATTATATTTATAAAGTAGTGGACATTTTATTAAGAACTAAGCCATCATGGGAATGGAGAAAGTAGATTCTGTCAATAGGGGTGATTGCAGTTAGGGGTACAGAGAATAGACAAGATGGGGGTTAAATTTACTGGAGAACTGACAAAGGAACAAAGGTATTGGAACAAATAATTGGACAGGGAAAGGTAAAAGAATAGGAAGACACCAAGAAGACATTTGGATTGCAGACTAGTAATTGCTTCCCTATCAGAGACTGATATCAGAGTATAGACAAAGAGAAATGGATAGGGGACTCCTAAATGAAATATCTGCACTGGTTGATTGAATCTAGAGCAGAAGCTGCTGTTAGAAAAGGGATAATTAGAAGGGTGAAAGAGAGAGATTAGATAAGCAATTCACAAAGAAACAATGGGAAAATATATATAACAAAATCTGGAAGATTTAGGATTTTTGCCTGGAAGTGATTGCATAGATAGTTTTATACCCTAAACAGACTCCAGAGATTTTTTTGTCAGAGAGATGGCAACTGTTGGAGGTGTAATGGGAAAGAAAGAAGTACATGAGAGGATATGTTTTCGGAGTGGAATAAGTTGACAGACTTTAGAAAATTAAATAACCTAGTGTAGAAATGGCAATAGCAGTCTTCGATGAAAATAAAACTGAGAACCAAAAACCAAAACACCACAGGGGCTCCTGCCCAGGGCAAAACTGAAGAACAATGTCCAGGAAATAATCAATAGAACAAACTTTTCCAAAAAATAATTTTATTGATACAGAAACACCCTGCTAAATGTCTTCATCCAGTAAATTTGGACTTCATTAGAGCATTAGTGTAAAACAAAGCATTGCATATTTAAAGGGCCACTACAGGCAAATGATGAAAGAACATACCTTTTCTTATCTTGTCATGAATTACTGCACCTCTGAATATCGTTTGCAGCAGAATAAGTATTCATTCCTAATTTAATGAGACTTTTTTTCCCTTTGGGAAGCTAAATCTCTCCCAAAATGCACTATAAGAGCTTAGAGCATGAGAAAACGTAGCTCTACTATGTGTTGTCAAATATCACTTCCATTTCCCTAGAATGGAACCCCTGAAAAAAAACTGCCAAGTTTGAGAGTCTGCAGATCCAGTGTCAGTAGGTGGTCTGCACTCAGTTTTACAAATGTTCTTCCTACTGATGTGCTACATATTCAGTGTCAGCAAATAATTGATATAAAAATACTTTTTACAAAGAGCAGTTTTGCAAGATTTAGTTGCTGACCAAGTTACTCCTCCCATCTCCCCTCCTTCAATGAGCCAGATTCTCATATTTGCAGCTTGGGTAGGTTTAGCTAATTAGTCAACTTTGCATGACAAATAGACATCAAACACATCTCAGCCTGGTGTGACAATAAAAGTGTTCCCTAAGTAGTTTCTTTATTCCTGACTTTTACCTACTACATACACAGGAATTATGTTAAAAAATAAAAATAATCCCACCCAAATATCAATCCAGAGTTTAGGTCAATATGTCAATTTCTTAAAATGTGCATAGTGATATATTCAATTTGAATTGCATTCGGGTTGTTATCTTGGCATATTAATTCTGTCAAAGCATAACCTAAACTATCTTCTGTAATGCCAGGCTTTACATAACAATGAAAGTCTTCTTGGTTTCTTGTTAACACTAACCTCACAAGCCTCTTATATGACTCACTGCTTTCTGCCTTATGGAGCTTGTCTTTGTTGTATACTTGTAACATATCTCATATCCTATCAGCAACAGACTCATGGAGAAAGCTTCCAAATCAGACCCTTGTCAAAATAGCAGTACTACTAATTTTGTAAGCTGTCAAGATAAGACTACATGACTTGGCAGTCCTTTTTTGTTCATGAAAATCCATCTCCTGTTTCAAAAACCAATATGTGTTGTAATATGGTGGGGCAAAAGTATCAGGCAAAAGTAGAGAAAGTTGTGAGTTATGCTGGTAAGCAAACCAGCACTCCTACCCTTAGTTCCCCATTTCAACTATCCCAAATCAGTCATACATTTACATACTTCTTGACACACATATATCAAAATAATGCCAGCAGCTGTAGCTGTGAGACCATACACCAAGCACAGCACTCAGACAATGTACTCACAAATGTCGGGCAATCAATGTATTTATTATTTTTATATTTAATTTTTATTTTATATTTGTTGACCGGGTTTGTCCGACTGGGCTACAAATGCCCATTTTCAGCAGAGGCCTGAGGATGAAAGCTCCAACAGAAAATAGAAATTTTGCATATTAAATACATATAGAAATACATTCATCAGTACCACAGATTACTGCATTACAGTGCCACACATTACATTTATCAATACCACACATTATTGTGTTACGGTGTCATACATTAAACTGTGGCAAGTGAAATACATAGAAATACATTCATTAGTACCACAGATTACTGCATTACAGTGCCACACATTACATTTATCAATACCACACATTATTGTGTTACGGTGTCATACATTAAACTGTGGCAAGTGAAATACATAGAAATACATTCATCAGAGGGATACATTCATAATTACATATTATTATATACATAATAGTGCAATAGTTACATAGCTGAAATATTTTACTACTTATATTTGTACAGTGATGTACCTAGAGGAGAAGATAAAGTAGTAAGTTTGTTTATTGAAGGGAAGGAAGAGAGAAGAGAAGTAAAAGGTTATAGGGGAGTGTTTATGGGGGATAATTACATTGGCAAGTCCATTTTTCATGAAGGTATTTTTTTTTTTTGTAGCAGTTTTGAATTGATTGGGATGTTCATGGGATCTTATATCTAGTGGTAGGCTGTTCCAGGCCTTGGAAGGATTAAATCTATAGACTAAGTGACCCATTTTGGTCCTTGGCTTGTAGATTTTTAGTAGGCCTTGTTCAGAACTGCAGAGTAATCTAGTGGGTAGGTAATGGGAGATTAGAGATGAGATAGTTGGACAGAAAGAGGGTCTCTAGAGAATGGAATGAATAATCAGAAACTGATTATACCAAAGCAGGTTAGGTAATTCTAGCCAATTTAGTTCTTTTAGTCAGAGACAGTGATGGGACTTGTAAGAATTTTGGGCAGCAAATATGGCAATCCTGTTATAAGTTGTTTCTAACTTGTTTAGTAGTCCAGTGTTGAGGCTGGTGAGAATTTGGGAGCTATAAAGTAAAGTGGGTAAGAGATAGGCATTTGAAAGGGTTAGTTTGCTGTTTTGGTAAGATATTTTTTGTGTCTATAGAGGAGACCTAGCTTGAGATGTGTTTTTAGATACAATTATTGACTTATAAATCAAAGGTTAGTCCATCATCAATAGTAACACCTAAGAGTTTTGTACTGGTGTCCACCTGTATTTGAGCTTTATTTTGTGACAGTATGGAGAAGGAAGACTTTATGTGGTTAAGGTTTTAGGGAGAAAGAGTAGTAATTTGTTTTTCTTTGGGTTAAGGATAAGTTGGTTTTCAGATAGCCAGTTTTCTACAGAGTTAAAAGAGGACTGTGTGTCTGCTTTTAGTTGAGCTGGTGATTCAGCAATAGTGATAAGTGTAGAATCATCTGCGTATTGTATCAGTGAGGATCCAGGACAGGAAGAGTAGAGAAGGTTGGTAAAGATGTTAAAAAGAAGTGGCCCAAGGATGGAGCCTTGTGGAACACCCATTTTAACAGGAAGAAGAGGGGAGAAAGCTGAGAGCCATTTGACTGGAATCTATCAGAGAGATAGCTGTTAAACCAAGATATGGTGGGTGAAGAGAAGTGTAAATTTGCTAGTTTAAGGAGAAGAAGTTTATGAGAGACTGTATCAAAGGCTTTAGAGAGGTCAATGAAGAGACAGGAATTAAGTTTGTTACTGTCTCTAGGTAGTGATACAGAGTTTAGGAATGACAGGAGAGCTGTAGTAGTGCTGTGTATGGGATGGAAGCCATGTTGGATAGGTGTAGATTTTCTTGTAGAATGTAGTGTAAGACTTGATTGTGTATACATTTTTCCAGAATTTTGGAGAGTGGTGAAAGTATGGCTATGGGTCTAAAATTAGTTATATCTGTGGAGTTTCCTCCTTTGTGTATTGGAAGGGTGTAAAATTGCTTCCAGATGGAAGGGACTGTCGATTCCGTAATAGAGTGGTTTATTAGAATAGAAACTGAGAAAGCAAGAACATCAGCAGCAGCCTGAAGGAATGTGGAGGGAATGTTGTCTATGGATGTGGAGCAAGGTTTTAATTTAGATAGTAGAGTTTTAATATAGTTAGTGGAGACATGTTTGAGGGAGAAGGTAGTAGTAGGGTTACTACTGATGGAAGAGTTTGAGCTATTGGGTCTATTATTGTTGATGGGATGGTTTGTGTCTTGATTTAGTAATTTGGATATTTTAGTCTATAAAGCAGTTGTTAAATATGGAGGCAGTTTCCTCATGTGTTTTGTCAGGATGAGGGTTAGGGGAGACTTGCGTACCTGGTGGGTGTAGTATTTGATTTACAGAGTGCCAGAACTTTTTAAGGTTGGATTTAAAGGTTGAAGATGGATTATTATAGAAGTTTTTCTTATCTTTATGTGACTTTTGGCAAGATCTCTAAGTTCTTTATATTTCTGTAGGTCTGGTTGATGTTTAGTTTTAGTACAAATTTTCCACGCTCTGTCTTTTTTTTTAGTAGTGCACGTTTGTTTATGGTCAGCCATAGGGATATGTTAGACTTTATGTGGACTGCTCTAAAGGGTGCCAGAGAATTTAAAATACTAAGGAAAGTGGAGTTAAAAAAGTGGACAGCTTCATCCAAGGGGAGTAGTTTTAAAGGATTCCAGTTCACTTTTGATAGTAAAGATTTGAGAGTTTCAGGACTAAAGTTTGTTAGTTGTCGGTGTTTGATAAACCTTTGAGGTTTAGCTTGATGGAATCTGTATCTTAGTATTTTTACTGGGCAGTGATCACTTAGGGAATTTGGTAGCATTTCAGGGTTATGGTATTTGCAAGGGTGAGAGACAAGAATCCAGTCAAGGAGAGATGAGGCTGTATGGGAGTTATTGAAATAATTGGGATCAGAGATGAGCTGAGTAAAACCGTAGAGATTAAGGTGTTGTGAGGAGTTTTGAGAAAAGCGAGAGATAGCCAGTTAATGTTGACATCCCCAAGAATGATAGTTTCATTTGGGATGTGTTGGGAGATATGAGCAAGCATATTTTTCATTAGGGGGATATTATCACCTGGTGGAATGTAAATTGCTACAGTGGTGATAGTGGAATGGCTATTAATATTTAGGTTTACAGATAACATTTTGGCTGGGGAGAAGGCTTGGGATGTAAAAGTAGAGTTAGAAATGGTAAGGTGGTTAGAGTGTAGGATAGCAACGCCACCACCTTTCCTTTTTGGTCAATCTAGATGGTGTATGCTATAGCCAGAGGGCAAGATCTCTATGTCTTGGTGTTGGGATTTCAACCAGTTTTCAGTCAGAACAAGGATATCTGAAGTATGGTGGGAGATCCAAGCATGTAGTTCACTTACTTTGTTCAGAATACTCCTAGTGTTTATTGAATAGAAGAAACAATGTTTGTTTGGGAGATTATTGACTTTGGGGTTAGGAGGGCTAGCAGTGGAGTGTGTTGGACCAGGGTTGGGATGGATGTCTCCAGCTAAGAGAATGTTTTTGTGGAGATAGATGAGTCTGAGCATATTAACAGTGGGGGTGTAGTGTTTGGTAGGGGTGAGTTGAGTGTTAGGTAAGTGTATTTTTGGTAAGGGAGTATTTAATGAGAAGATAGATGGAAACATGGCAAAGGTTTGGTGATTATTTATATGGCTACAGCACTGTGGGTTTGTAGGGGAGATATGTTTGGGGTGTAAGTGGATGTTAAGTGATGTGAGTATAAGGAGGAGGAGTAGGAGAGGCAGTAATAGGATGAATGCAGTTAGAAATGCATAGATTTTACTCTTGGAGGAGTACAAATTGTAGGGTGTTTTTAGTTAATAAAATGCACTGGAGTACAATTGTTTGGTCTATTAGATAGTGGATAATAGTGTATACCAGCTAGTACCAGTAGGGTGGTGAAGTTAGAATATTTTGTTGTGGCAGCAAGAGGGTTGCGGTAAAGTCTATTATGGAGTGAAAGACAGGAGGGGGTGGGTGTATGTTGTGGGAGGTTCAAAGTAGTTAGATATAAAGGATGGGGGTGTGTGGGTGGGAATGGGGGTGGGAGGTGAGCAAAGTGAGCCCGAGTGAAACTAGGGCGAATGGAGCAGGTTGAGCCAAGCCCAGAGTCAAGCACAGTCGAGAAACAATCACTAAAAACTCTAACAGAATAAAGCTATGTACTGTTCATAGTAAGAAAAAGAGGCTTTGTTGTATAGTACTGTCAGGTAAGAAATAACTTAAAACAGGCTGGGTAAGAATTATCTTAACACAAGCTAATGAGTCCAGCATGTAATAGCCATAAGTTTGTTGAAACTAGCAGTCAGTCTATTAAGAAATGGGGGGAGGGGGGTTCCTTGCTGTATCAATGTATATGTCTCAGCCAAGCACTGATTAAATTGCTAGTGACCACACTGAGCACAGTTTGACTCTTGATCTCTCCATTTCACAATGCATCCGCACAAATACACAGTCACCCGCACAACATACAGGTCACTCACCCTTGAGGTTTCTCCCAGAGCTTTGTAAAAGAGTGATGTAGTGTCCCCCTCAGCAAGGCTGCAAACAAGTATCAGTACAGATTTATTCCATAATCTGGTTACACCACATGCAGGACTGGATAACCAAGATGCAAGTGCCAGTTCTTCACAAAATAATTGAGTATGGTAAGAGTGGGCAAATGTTCAATGTGACTACATTTTTCTTCATACTCATTCTAATGTCATCTGCTACCCATCGCCTTCTCAGCACTATCGGCCCACACCTGTAAACTATTCTGTTCTTGAATCTCGCAACAACACACACACACACACACACACACACACACATGCACACATGCACACACACACACACACACACACACACACACACACACACACACACACACACACACACACACACACACACACACACACACACACACACACACACACACACACACACACACACACACACACACACACACACACATATATATATATGTATACACATTGTATGTGTTGGTGAATGTAAGGTTTCAGGTTCATCTCACCAACATAGTGCTATAATGTATAAGAGGTTTAAAAAAATATTGGCACTTGTCATATCAGGCTACCGTAGAGATGTTGCAGGAAGCCCACTGCACTGATCACCACTATCCCTCTAAATAAAGTTGCAAGCTAGTGCCAGTCCAGCCTAGCTTCACAGTTCTGTTACTCCATATATGCAATAATTACAGATGCATACGCATACAGACCCTGTGTACATGCATGAACACACACACACACACACACACACACACACACACACACACACACACACACACACACACACACACACACACACACACACACACACAGACAAGTACACTCACCATGAATAGTTGAAGTGTGCTGTTTACCCATAAAACACTGCTTCAGTTGCAATGGGGTGGGTCACAGGTACTGACTCTGTCAACTTATAACACCCCCCGCCCCCCAGTAATTGCTGCAAGCCCATTACACTGACACAGCTCTCCCCACAGCAGGGCTACAAGGAGGTGTAAGTTCAGCTTTGCTCCACATTCCTCCATTACACTATGTACATCATACATTCATGCAAACATGCACACACAGACACAAGTGCCCAGACATATGCCATCTTTCCATGAGACATGGTGGTTTTCCCACCTCCCCACAAAACAGTGCTACAATTCCTAGGGGAGAAAAAAGCCAGTGATGATGCCTGATCACACTTTCCCTCTCATTGCACGAGGCAAAATACACTTAAAATTCTCCCAGTGGTGTGACAGCAAGCAGGTGTCATTCCCTCTTTCCTCATTAGATCTCCATTACACCTTATACACCATACATTCATGCATGAACACACACACACACACACACACACACACACACACACACACACACACACACACACGCACACAGCTTTCCGCAGATCAGGGAGATGCCAGGCCATTTTGCTCACACACATACACGTACACATATTCATGTGCACTCAAATTCACATGCATTCACATACATGCAGGCACACTCACAAACACCACATACACACAGGCATACACACTCTCTCTCTCTCTCTCTCTCTCTGTATTGCATCACCATGAAAAAATGGCCATTTCTGTAGAAATCTGTAGAAATCAATGATACATGGCTACAGTTATCAAAGCAACTTCTGTTAGGTCAATATGTCCATAAACATGTATGCAAGTTCACTACACTGACACCATTATACCAGCTGGCCATCACATACAGAACAATCAGCAAGTCTGCAGTTGCTTAGTGGCTGTCCATTACACTGTGACGAAGAGATATATATTCACACACAAATGATGTGCTGGTGAGTCCTGGTGTTTTGTCCACTTTTCCAAAGCCCACTGCTATGTCAGTAGGGGACAAGAACAACCAAAAATCTCAGATTAGTATCATCCTATGTACTACTGAAAGCCAACTGCATGGACGCAACTCTCCTACTAGCAGTGTGGCAAAGAGGGGTCATTTCAACTGTGCTTGTCAGTTCTCTGCCACACCATTTATACCATGCATACATGCATGAGCAAGTATGTACACACACACACACACACACACACACACACACACACACACACACACACACACACACACACACACACACACACACACACACACACACACACACACACACACACACACACACACACACACACACACACACACACACACACACACACAGCCACACACACACATGCACACATTGATATTTTATCATTATTCTGTTTCCATGGCTACAAGAAATATATGCTGACACATATTGGCCATCACCTGCCAGCAGTTTCATGTCATTCTACAGCTGATAAGTGATTGACTGTTGCACTGTAATCAGCTCACCCACTTTGTAACCTCCCAAATTATGATGTATGCCTTGCAATAACTTTTGCTTTATATGGGCTCTCACACCTGGCTATATCTTTTGGAACATCTGCGACCTCAAAGCTTGGCACTGACAGATTTCCAGACTTCGTCTGAAGGACATCTATAATCATGTCAAAGATATTTTCTAGCTTCAAAAATTGGCTTTGCCACCCATTCTTGCTTTGCCTAGGGATACACTATCCGGTAATGCAGATCACCCTTTTGAGCACAGTTATTCTTGGGATAATGTATTATTGCTGATGGCTCACACTGGCATTGTGATATAATATGGCAAGCATTGTGTGCACTTTCATTCCACTGTTTGAAAAGTGCTCAAATTTGGGGCAGTACTTGCACAGCAGAGCATGAAACACTTCTAAACTGCCTGTGTTTGTGGTCATTCACCAGTGTAGTGTTGGTGTGAATCTTCAACTTCCAACCACTGTTTACTTTCTCATTCTGGCATGGAATATCATGCTCTGAGGCACAGAATTTCTCTCCCCAGTCCCAGTTGTGTGTGTCTGTAATGTGATGGATGAGAGACTTCCACTTTTCAAAAGTTGCTGTGCATCACTGTCACACATTTCCGAACACCACCACAAGTGGTTCAAAATACTGTGACACCATGGCAAAAGCTGTTCCATGTACTTTTTATTGGCCACTGATATAATCTTCTTTGTAATACTTTTTTGAAACATGCCGCAGATCAAAGTGATGGTCAATTTCAGGGAAGTCTGTCCTCATATCACTTCCAATACCTTGATGCCTGTCTGTTGCTACAACACTTATATTGATGTTAAGTCTCCTCAGGTTCTGCATACAGTTTAGGAATGCTTTCTTTTCCAAAGCTACTTATGAAGTTCCAGTACCAATTTGTTCTACAGAGAAATCCAGGAGATATCCTGAATCCATATCTCTGAAACTGTAACCGCAGTACTTTGCTGAATATCCAGGACTGTCACATCGACTATCCCTTGATAATCTTATTGCTTTCCCTTGAGTTTCTTTTAGTAGATGGTGCTGATGTCTATTCCAACTGTACTGAACAACTGCAAACAGGTATTCAAACTGTATGTCATAAAAGGTGGTCTGGCCAATAAATGTTAGACCCACATATGCACAAAATCATGCTATATGTGCATATGTACTTGAATTAATAGTACAGCTGCTGCATTAAGAAGATTTCCCACAGGCATTCGACTGAGCACTGGTTGGCTTTGCCAACTTACAATTTCATGTCCATTCCGACACATTAGTTTGGCTGCAAACATCGAACCAACATAACTTTTTTCGCAGTCATCACATGCTGGTACTTTACAGTGAGGCCATATCATTCTTCTTAGCAGCTCATCCAGACAGTCTTCAAACAGTTAGGCAAAACCAATAGGTGTCTAAAGGAACGTATCCTTGAACACCTTAGAGATATAAGAAATAAAAAAGACACAAGTGCTTTAGCAAAACATGTGGAAGAAGAAGATAGGAAACATATTTTTAATTTCATGGTTTTAGAAATAATAAATAAAAGTAAGAGGGGAGGTGATATAAGGAATAAGGTAGAGGAAGCCGAACAAAGATGGATTTTACTACTTCAGGCAGACAGGTCTCCTGGATTGAACAATGCTGTTTCCTTGAAACCTTTTTTAAAATCCAGACCACTAAAACATTAAGTAATATGGATTATTACATAAAATGTGTCTGTTATATGTATATTTTATTTCACCTTATGCAGAATATAAGGCAAATTAATGTACCGATGTATGCAATTTTAATTAGTCTATGTCATAGTTCTATATGTGTTTTCATTGGTTGAACCATATTTTAAATACCAATGTTTTAACTGTTTTTATGAGTCTGAAGAAGCGATCAGCTTACTTAGATCGTGAAAGCGCTTACTCTTGTTTAATAAAGTGGTGTGAAACTGCAAGTGAACCGTTTCCTACCTTGACTACTACATCTCAGTTACAACTTTTGGTTTTATAAAGGGCACTACTGTGAAGCTACAAGTGATTTATTTCCTGACGTGGATTATTCCATTTTTATCTTCAGCTGTGGTCTAACCATTGGTCATTTCATTTTTTTTTTCGCTTGAGGTGTATACCAGGCATTTATCCAGCTTTTGTTTTCTTTCACGTGAGTCTTCAAACCCTATACATTTTCATTGTAACACCATCTGCTACTCCATATTTTCATACTCAACAGTCTCATCAAGGTCTGATTTTGACATGGTTGTAGATGCCTCACATCAGTCAGGGTCATCTTTGTGGCTGCCATGAGATCAGATATTCTATGTCCATCACTTGCCAGACAATTGTTTACAGTTTCTACATTTTTTTAACGGGGGTAATACAAGCCACCATGGATAAATTCAGATATAATTCCACTAAGTCAGAATGTAACACATCCACCTCTGGCATTTGCTCATTCAAATTTCACTGATCCACCTGTATTGCTTGCTCCTTCGCATTTATGTCAATAATGCTTCTTATCTCAGTTTCCAGCTATATATGTGTGGTCCGTCAGAACTTGGACTGCCAAAACAGCAATTTCTGGAAATTGTTCTGCATCATGTACCTTGAGCTGGAAGTCTGCATAACCACACTGGTCATTGTATATGACAGCTTAGTTTGACTAGCAAGACTCCAATATCGCTTCTGGCATCTTTGTTGGACATTCACCACCATCCTGTCAGCCACTGCAACTTCCATTTCTTTACTCAAGCTGTTTCTCGATGTACACCACCAGAGCAGCTTACTCCACTGCCCAATCCCAGAGAAGACACATGCTGTCCAGCATTATCTCTTTCTGATTCTCCATCTGGAACATCCATGCTGATGATCACTACCTGTTCAGACAATACAGCCGCATGACCCTAGGACAAAAGTGAAAGAATGTAAATTAGTTATATATCTGAACAGCAAAGTGAACTCTGAAACATTACTATTGTGTAATGCATCTATTGCACAAAGTCTTACATTGATGTCCACCATGATGTGTTCACCACTGTCCATCTGTGGTTCTTACAGCACCACACTTCTTTCTTCTTGCAGCTTCTGTAATAAAACATGAAATTTGATATTGCTGATGTCAGAATTATGAACAACAGCACTGCAAAGCAAGCACTGTACACTTTGGCTAGTGTGTGCTGGACTATCTTCAGTGATTTAATCAATTCTATTATTTCTTTATTTTAAAACCATTCAAATAATGACCATCATATTACACCTGATTTACTTCCACACTTGCACCCTATATGTTCAACTCCATGGATACATGGGCTTCGATTATCCAACCAGTAGCTACATTAACATTTACTTTTTCAGTCCTTTACTCTCGTACATTTTTAATCATCTTTTCTATGCTTTCATAATCGATATTCACAAAGATGGCCTCATTATTTTGTGGAGACTATCTACACAGCACAAACATCGAGCAATGTTCCAACCATTCCTGTCACAGTTATGGGGTGCAATTACACCAGCACAAGTACGTCATATCAAACTGGTGTCAATATCTATACAGGCTTTGCATACTTTCTGCCACATATCTCCCAACAGCCCACAAGGGCCTCAGTCACATCTTGACATCACATAATACAATATGCAGTGCCAAACTCATCACAGAATATACACATGCACCTGTATTCCAGGGTTCCTAAAAATATGCCCCTTTTTTAGCTGCACAACCTATATCACATTACTTGCATGAAGGTGGGATTGCTGAGCAATAGTAGTCTGGATTTGATTAATGTCCATTTCCTGCGATGTCTGATCAGGTCTTGAATGTGGTGAATTGAGCAAGTCATCCAGCATCCATTCAGATAGAAAAAATATACCATTACAAATATAAACATTACTTTCTTAAAGCAGTCATTCATGCACATTGCTTATGCAAAAACTGTGTTACAGTTCAACAAAGCAATGTGTCAATCTCAGACTAAAAAGCATAATTGTTATGGACAAATACATCATGACCATTTTGCAAATGCCATCCGTATTTGCATTTGCAAACCCAAATGTCACCCATTGCACTCTGCATAACAAAAATTGTAATACAATATTGTACCATTACTCTTTCGGTAGATTCTGCAATTTATATATGTATTCTAATAGTAGATAAATCACTCTTCAAAATACGGTCTCCAGCACAGTTTTCATACATAACAATCTCCACCAGTACATACAGTTCCACTTAATTTCTGCAGTCATCCATGTGGCCTATCTTTTGTCGGTCCTGCTATTCAATATGATAACATGATGAAAGTCATGTTTTCAACTTCAAAAAAATTAAAAATACTTGGTAGTGGATTTTTCTTCAATCAGCAAATAATTCTTCCTTCCCTCATGTTGTTTGGAAGAAGTTGCTTCATGAAGTTTAGTTTGAACATGCTCTCCTCAAAGTGTAGTCAACAGAGATAATAACATGGCTTCTTAAAATTCACTGTTTCAGCAACAAACTTGGAAATGCTACCCATATTTGTCCCACAGTGGGTCACCCACACAGGGTGTTGCTGCATATTCTGTGGAAAGATATGTATAGAAGCATTTTTAGGCAGTCGACCACTGTGTGTTGCACATCCATACACCAGGCAGTGAGGCATCTTGTACTGAAGAATGGTCTTGATATTGGTGAACAGAATTACTAGATGGTCAGTGTCAGACATGTACTTAACAGGTTGGTCTGCTATACTAGCACTCTGCAGAAATAACAGTGCTTTTAGTGGTCATGTGAGAACTATACCACATTGTGCCAAAATCCTAATATGTATCAATTATAATCAACACCTGATTTCTGCTATTAGACCATCCAATACCTACATGTTAACATCCCTGAACACTGCCTAATTGTACAAGATACAGTAAAAAAAACAGTCCTGACAAAGTGCTTAGTGAAAGCACTGCTATTTGAGCTACATATCATGGTGTATGGCTTTTCATTCCACCGTTATGTCGTACTATGAAATTTGAGAAATAAAGCACAATTACCGATACTGAACAGTTTTAACCAGTGATCATACATCACTCATGGCTGCAATACTTGACTATAT
Source organism: Protopterus annectens (assembly GCF_019279795.1). Classification (NCBI taxonomy): domain Eukaryota; kingdom Metazoa; phylum Chordata; order Ceratodontiformes; family Protopteridae; genus Protopterus; species Protopterus annectens. The sequence continues at coordinate 153,099,571 of NC_056728.1, read as the reverse complement.
CTCAGTCATTATGGATACATCTTATCCATAAAGCTACGCAAAACAAATTCAAGTTTCCTATCCATGCATTGACATTGTTGACTGCTTTCTTGAACTAAATATTGTATCATATCCTTGCATATGTAAACATGTATCTGATTTTTAGCATATCCGTGTATCTGTAATTGCAAATGGTGGATATAAAATTCACTCTCAGGTTTGGTTTGGTTTGGTGATGATAAAATCCAACACAATAACAATCTATATGAAGTTATTTGGAAACATATCTATACATGCAGACAAGTTCTGGTTGGTGTAACGCATTTATGCACCAGCTGTGTTTACATTCAGTAGTAGAAATCACCATGGTGAACGAATGCCACCTAGAGCTGGTCCATTTCTTATCCTCTGCTCTTTGAAAACAGTAATCATGAACTGTCTTAGATGTCATACAGCTACCAAATCGGACAAGTATTCAGTCAACACAGAAGGTGAAGGTGTACAAAATGTTTATTGTCACTGTTTAATTATATTTCTACATATGGAGACGGAGAAAAATAGTAAGTCTGTTAAAAAAGCAGTTTCACTAACAGTTCTAAAATACATCTGTCAAAAAGAAGTAGTAATTCACTGCAGTATAGGGGACATTATTTAAATGTGCTATGAAGCCGAAATAAATTAGCAAATTTTGTAAAAGACAAACTAGACTAACAACAGAAGGAAAAAATGTAACTCTTTCCATGCTCATTACTGCTTTACAGTGTTCATCAACGTTCTCAAATTAAAAAAAAAAAAGTGCTATTCTAGAAACACCCAGAAACCACCAAATGCCTTAAAGCCAATGTATTAATTTTCCTCTGAGAGGAATCTCAGACATATTCTGCATATAACGCATGAGGGGATGACCACTCAATGAGTGAAACTACGTTTATTTATTATCATAGATCCATAACACATAGGCTCGGTAAGTGATAAATCTGTATACTCTGTATAATAGAAAAAAGTCAGAGTCAACATAATGTCTATGCTATAACTTCAAATGCTGGATAATCAGCAACCATCCAACTTTAGCACTTCAATAACAATAACTACCACATGGCATTGCTCTACAACAAAGACATTGGCAACCTCCAAACTCTGGATCCCACCCAGTTCGGGTTTGTGAAAGGCAGATCATACCTCCTGAACCTGATCGACTTCTTTGAGGCAGTCACCAAAGCCGTAGATGAGGGTAAGGTGGTTCACACAGCCTATCTTGACCTCGCCAAGGCTTTCAACACCATCCCCCATTCTGGAATTATATCTAAACTCACTAAATTAGGTATAAATCCCTATGTCACAACATGGGTTGCCAACTGGCTCACTGACAGAACCCACACTGTAAAAGTTGCAGACTCCAAATCTGACCTCAAAGCAGTGACAAGTGAAGTACCACAGGGTTCCATCCTGGGACCTCTCCTGTTTGGTATCTACTTCTCTGAAGTACAGGCTAACACAGAAAGCCTCTGTCTAACGAAGTTTGCAGATGACTGCAAGCCAGGAGCCATAGTCAAGTCCCCAAATGATGTGGACATCCTACAGAAGGGCCTCGCTGAGACAGATGCCTGGTGTCAGAGCCATGGCCTCAAGCTCAGTGCCAAAAAGTGCAGTATCATCCCCTTTGGTAAAAACTCTGTACCCATGAACTACCACATAGGCAGCAATTTACTTAACACCGAATGCGTGATAAGAGACTTTGGGACCCAGGGGCACAGTAGTCTCTCCTCTGATAGTCACATCGCCACAGTAGTCAGGAAGTCCTTCTATGTGGCACACTTCATCATAAAAGGGTTCTCATCCAGGAAAAAGAGGTCATTGTCCTCCCCTACTCGACACTCATTAGACCCATTTGGAATGTACCTCACAAGACATCTGCAGCAGCTAGAAAGGCCACAGAAGTACCTCACAAAGAGGATTACTGGCCTCAAACAAATACCCTACATTGACCACCTCAAAAAACTCCAGCTTTACTCCATAGCATATTGCCTACTCCGAGGTGATCTCTGCCTAACATATAAAGCTATGTCAAACCCAGAGCTGTTGGACATGCTACACCTAAAGAAATCCCAATCCTTCCAAGCTACACGTTCTAGGGACCTAAACCTTGTCACCACAATAAACAGGACATGCTGGAGGGATAGATTTCTGTCCCAGAGACTTCCCATACTCTGGAACAGGCTACCCATCTATGTCAAGCAAAGTTTTTCATTAGCACTCTTCAAGAAAAATCTTGAGTGAATGGGAAATAGGAAATACACCCCGGGGATCACTTCTGTGTCTCTGCTCGACAGTGGTACAGGAAAATAACTTTCTTGGGTGGCATAAGCCAGGGAACCTTGTTGGCTAGGCTTACGTAGGCCCTTGGGCCGATAGCCTAGTACCTACCTATGAACCTACCTATGAACCTATGTCTGTCACCCCACATCTCAATGGAACAGAGTACGTCATAATAGCTATACTTCTGGCAAACATCATTACTGGAAAAATAAGCACATCTCAACTTTGCTTGAGCTTTGTCAAGTAACTACAATAATACATGGACTACAGTGCAATCACTCTATAGTGCAATCATCATCATGCCTTAGTAAAGTGCCACTGCACAGCATCAATAGCCTCATCTATAGCCCACTAATTACCTTGTCCCAAATTTAGTTAGGGCACTAATCGTGAACAGAAGAATGATATATTAGCACTTGATTGTACCTGTTTGTCCATTGTGTCCATTGAAAATGACCTTTGAACAAGTACGTGGCATGCAGAAGGATGTGTAACAGATGCGGCACCAGGCATTTACTTTCAAAGAGTGATGCAGTGTAACATAAAGTTGTGGAGGCTGAATTTGACTTTCACTATGGCACGGAGTGATGAGGCACAGCAGTAACATTCCAGTGCTGTGCTCACTGGCATACACTGCTGGCATGTGCACCAGTTCATGTCTTCATCACTGCTACTACTACTGCTGCTGCATGTCCGTTTGGGTGGCCGCTGGCCGTCAGTATATACAGGCTCGAAACTATAAGGCACAATGGTATGCAACTTCTGTTGAGAGGCCATCCCTACTTAGACTTCTCTGTGGAGCAGTGAAACAATGCAACATTATGCAACACTGTAGCACTGCTAAAATTAAACAACTTTTGAAAATCTACCACACTACAACAGGCTAACTGCAAGTTTCACTAAAGAACTCCTATGGTCACTATGACACTTTTAACATCATGCGTTTACATATGGCTCAAACACAGAGTTCTATGGAAGCAGACAGGTAATGCAATGAGAATCAGTGACTCAAATACCAAGCCCATAGCTTCTGCTGAACGTGTATTGAAAGAGTGACATAAACCTCAGTCCACACACACTGAAAGTAGTTGGACAACAGGGTACAAGTCCACACGTATGCCTTATGAACTCCTATATGCTGTTAATCCACAGAGATCACACAAGTGATACCAGCTAAGAGGGCAGAAGTCCATAAGGTCCACTAACATTAGTTCTATCCAGTAAATTGCTTTAGTAATACCTGAAAGTTTAATGCAGAGAAAGCTCAGAGAAATAGTCATAGCACCATGGCAGGAAAGGGAAAATAGTTGTCATTTAAAGAATATTGTTGTCTCGAAATAGATGTGTGATGACTACAGAACAGATATGCAGGCTAACCAGGTATTGAAATAAGTAATATAATGAAAGCTGGTGGTGGAGTGCCAAAGTCTGCAAAGTCATAGAAATTAATGGAGTTCCACAAAAAGTGGCTGATAGAAAAGGACCAGGCTAAGAAGGAAATTAGTTGGCTAACCAACAGGCTAAGAGCACACTTCCAATATCAGCAGAATCATCAGATGTACTCTACCAGCTTCTGGAAAATTAACCTAGCAGAATAAGGCACAAAGAAACTCTGTCAAGGTTGCAAGGCAAAGACAGAAAGATAAAACAAGTCATCAGACACCCTTCATACAGGATATCAGTAAACAACCTGCGCACCAGTCCACAGTATATGAAAGACATATCTGTGAGGGATGCAAATGAGATTACAAGGGAACACAGCAATATTTACTCAGAAGATCAGGGTTGACACCTCAGAAATTCATAGTGCAACACAAAATACAGATCTCTGAATGACTACAGAAAACATAACGTGTGAAGGCAGTTGAATAACAATGACCCAGAGTGCTTCCAATAGGAAGGTGGTGGCATTGAAGACAATCCCAGTCATCCCATCTGAAAGGTGACTAGCTACCAGGACTCTGCTTTGTTCTTAAAAAAGAAAAAAAAGGCATAACATGATTTGATAAAAACTAATGGGTGGGCAATTATGAGTCCGGAGCCTTGAGCCCCTACAGATGTCTTAGTTGTGCTATCTGGTGACTTGTCTTACATCTTACTTCAAAGGAAAGAAGGAGCATTATCACAGTGCATCATTTAGAAGAGAAGTGTATTTTTCTTAGGTTCTGATATAGCAGCACATCTGAATTCATCATATTCACATTATGGGAAATGTGTTGATATTTACTTCCAGTATCAGTCACCAAATCAAGATTTCATATACATTTGGCAGATTTCACTAGAAACAGACAAAGATAATGAAATGTATATAGGCTGTGAAATACACACAAATACAATTAGCAGTACTGAAATACATGGTATAATTGGTCAAAAGCTGGTCACTGCCTCTGTGATGCTGCTATTGCAGAATAGCAGTTAGAACAGATGCTTTCAATACTTAGTTACAATAATTTTTGAAATGTGCAGATTGGGAATTCGTTATCAAACAGGTAAAATAAAAATCCACCTTTTCGCTGCTCCTATGATGTTTTGAATATATGTTGAGTTGTTTTCACTGCTTTGGGCATTATAATTTGCTATATAAGTCACATTTTACAATGGGCCATGGCACAATATAGTACAAAGGACACATTTGTGGACCAAGAAAAAAAAAACATAAGCAACCACATTCTAGCACTATCCTTGCTTGCAATGTATAGCTGTGCAATCACTACTACCTCACACCTGCTTTTTGTGTTCAGGGTATAATAATTTATTCATTCTCTTATAAAAATTGGGACTACTTGGGTGCTCAGAAAAAGTCAGTTAACCATGTTTTGCACTCCTGTGCCTCCTGAAAATGGACATTCTGTTCATTGTTGTCACTGGGTGACAAAGTTGGACCCCCTCCCAAAAAAAAAAAAAACACTGAATTACTTTGTTTTCACTATCCTGCTAGTCACTTATTATTCCAAAGCCAAAGGGACACCAATCTGCTACAGAGATGAGCCAAACTACTTCAACCGATGTGCTTTGTCATCTCTTGGCGCCTCAGAAGAATGAATCCCAAAAATGCGTTAGCAAGAGACAGCACAGCACAGAATGCTCCAACTTCCTAGGTTTCAAACTCCTAGTACTAGAAGGAATCGCCGAGTTTATAGATGACAAGAATGGGTTGCTGGAAGTTATTGAACTACGTTGGCAAATGCAACTCAAAGCTGACACTTTCCCAGGTCTAAACGGGAATCTTAATATCAAATGTGTACTCAAATGGAAATCATAACCATCAATGTCATACTCAGACATATTTTTATTAACGTATAAGCATATGCATTTATTCTCTAACAACTGTAATTTTGGTTATTTAGGAAGAAGTTCGAAAGTAAACACACCGAAAGAAAGTGCTTAAATCATTAAACCAGAGTTTGGGTCTGTATTTCTTTCACAGTCCTTTTGGTTTTAGATTAATAAGTCCTTTTTAGTCCTCCAAAATAGTTTTGTCTAATTTAGTTCTATACATATATGTATATATGTATATATATATGTGTGTGTGTGTGTGTGTAGAATAGTATGGTAGCTCGACTGGGATTGCATTGTCAATTATATTGCAACTGTTTTCTTTTTCACGGGTCTAGGCATTGCAATATCTTGCTTTGTCTCCATCACAATTTCTTTCTCATGCACCTTTTAGTGCACTCTACCTATTTCCAGAACTCTTTTTCTAATTACTTTTACGTTTTGTTAAAATACAAACAGCAAGTTCTCTTATTGTTGCATTCAGTCCAATTACCAGAGTAGCACTGACAGTCACATGCTGATCTGCATTTGTAATATCTGGTGTATTCTATCTACTGTATCCAAGTGGATGTAAAAACACAAAGTAAAAAAAGTAAATAAAGAAGTAACACAATAAGACTAATGATTTGAGCGGACCAATGACGTATGACTACATACAGTATACTGTTCATGACTCATTTATCAAAAATGCACTACCAACTTGTGAACTGAGACAGATGCTTGGAGTAATCATGCGCATATCAAAAAGCAGGGATGGAAGACAGAGGGAAAGCTCACTGTGAGGGCTGATATGCTTACTGCATGCAAACTGAAATGAAAACAGGAACATAAATAGGAATGGCATACACTGTCTGTAAAGAGATTTGATGCAAATCAGATTAACATAGAGCACAGAACCACTTACTCTTAAGTGAAGAGTTGACACCTCATTAATTCTGAGGATAACTCAGAATACATATCTTTGAACGACCCTTTTAAAGCCTAACATGCATGGGCAGTTGAACAACAATGACCCTCACTGCTTGCAATAGGAAGGGAGAGGCTTTCTAGGAATTGTCAGTCATCCATCTAAAAAGCAGCTGCAGACATTGGGACTCCTCTGTAAATGACTGTGCTTGATTTTTAAGAGAGACAATGGAAGAATAGGTTTGACAACAAAGTAATGGGTTTGCAGTTATGACACAGGTAGCCTTGAACCCCCCCCCCCCCCCAGGTGTCTTATTACTTCAAAGGAAGTAAAGAGCAACACACACACTGACCCTGTAGAAATTGCAAACCTGCTAGCAGACAGATTTGGTGAACATTTCACCCCCTATCCCCCACAAGCATACCACAAACCATGTCTTCAGCATCTACTCCTTCCTGCATCTCCAAAGAGCAGTAATCAATGCTGTCTCCCAGATTAAGAACGTACATGAGATCCTCCATGGGACCAGATGGCATTCCAGGCTGCATTCTTACTGTTCTAAAACAAGAGCTAGCTACTCCATTAGGCACTCTATTCAACCACAGCCTGAGTACTGGCTTTATCCCCACTGAGTGGAAAACAGCAACTGTTATCCCCCTTCACAAGGGTGGCTCGGCAACAGACCCGGTTAACTATAAATCCATAAGTTTAACCATCCTCATCTGTAAGGCAATGGAACAAATCATCATAGACCTCATAAATAAGGATATATACAACCTCCAAACTCTGGAACTGTCCCAGTTTGGTTTTGTCAAAGGCAGGTCATGCTTGCTGTCGCTCGTCCAGTCAGAATAAAGTAGACAAGTCTTGTAGTTTCTGTTCAAGCAGCTTTATTATGCATAAACACATTAGGATTGAGGCTTAATAACTTTAACTTAGATAAACTTATAAACAAACTAGCTATTACACTCATACGTGCTCACTCTCTGGCTGCACTCCCAAAATGGCACTGAAGCTATCACGTGCTTGCTATTTAAATACACGTGATGACCTTGAAATTCTTCTTATAGATGCAACACACACACACACACTATTCACTATAAACATCATCAGGAATGGAAGTAGAAGTTAAGACATGTTCTGAAACAAAAACATTGTCTGGATTGCCCTGAGATTTAGAGGCTGTATCACAGGAATAAAGATGCAACATCGATTCCGGTACAGAAAGAAGATGTCTGCAATTTCTGTTGTACTCCACACCCTCAGATTCTACAAAGTAAGGTCTTGGCTCAGTACATATACCTGTGATTTGACCAATCCAGTCAAAACCTTTCGCCATTTGTATCCTCACTGTCTCTCCTTCTTTCAATGGACGAAGAAATCTGCTCGATTTGTCATAAATGATCTTCTGGAAAGAATGCTTTCTAAATAATTGGGCTGTAATTGTTCTGTTGTTCTTAGCTTTATGCCTCAACAAACTGGAACTAATACGTAATGTTGTTCTGGTTCGCCTAGACTTTGAGCAGGTGAACCAAGTATATCTTCATGGGGTATATTTCTGAGATTAAGTAAATTCAAATAGACATCAGTATCATCATGCTTTGATCGCTCATGTAATTGCTTTGGACTCTGTACAGCATGTTCAGCTAGTCCATTTGAATGTGGATATTCTGGGCTACTAGTAACATGTACAAAGTCACATTCATTTGCAAATTTCTGAAACAACTGACTGATAAATTGGGTACCATTGTCAGAAAAAACTTTGTGTGGACTTCCATGGACTGAGAAATTATGTTTCAACTTGGTAATAACAGCAGTGGATGCCAGATTAGGTAGTAAATCAATCTTAAAACAGTTTGAATAAGAATCTACCAACACTAAGTAATGCTGATTATTCCTCTTGAATATATCAGTGACTACTATTGACCATGTAGTTCAGGAACTTGACTTAGCTGAAGTGGTTCTTTTTGCAAATGCGGTTTAGTACTATTGCATACTGAACAAGAAGAAAGTACTTTATCAATGTCTTTTACTAGAGAAGGCCAAAATACTAGTCCTCTCACCCTTCTTTTAGTAGATTTGGAACCTGGATGACCATGATGCAAAATCTGAATATATTCATGTTGTAAGGAAGCAGGAACAACAATTCTAGGAACTTTGAAAGTAATGCCATCTTCCATCAACATCTCATCTTTGTAAGGAAGATAAGTTTGCACTTCAGGTGGTATGCTAGATTACTTTGACGGCCATCCGTCATTAATGTAGTGGTTGAGCTTTTGCAAAATAGTGTCAGTCTTTGTATAATCTCAGAGCTCATCAAGTCTTATGGTAGACAAATTACGCACTTCCATGACATCATAGTCAAAATTCTCTGCATGAAGCTGTTCCATTGTATTTCTGGGTGATTTGGATAAAGTTATCAGCCAGATAAAGAAGTTTGCCTTTTGTATAGACCATTTTGAAGTTGTACAATTTGAGCATCATTCTTTGTAATCTCACTGGAGCTGTATGCATTGGTTTCTTTAGAATAGTAACTAGAGGTTGATGATCAGTTTCGATCTGAATAACTCGACCATAGATATAATCATGAAACTTTGAATATGCAAATACTATTGCCAAAAGTTCTTTATCAAGTTGAACATATTGCATTTCAGTTTGGGTAAGAGTGCTGGATGCATAGGCTACTGGTCTGCCTTCTTGAAGAATAACTGCGCCAAGACCAAACTTTGAAGCATCACAGGAAAGAGTTGTTGGTTTATTGACATCATAGTAACTTAATGTAGGTAGGTTGGCAATTTTCTGCTTAAGGTCTTCAAATGCCTTCTGGTGCTGTTCTAACCAAGACCATGTAACACATTTGCATGTCATCTCTCTCAAAGGCACTGTCAGCTCACTGAAGTCTGGTATAGGTTCATAGGTGTGTACTAGGCTAATGGCCCTAGAGCCATTACAAGCCTAGCCCATAGGATTACCCTGGCATCATGCCACCTGACCTTAGTTCCTAGTGCCTCTGTCAAGTAGAGCCACTAGAGTGATCCCCAGGGTGAATTTTCTATTTCCCATCCACTCAAGATTTCTCTTGAAGAGGGCCAGTGAGGTGCTCTGCTTGACATATATGGGAAGTCTGTTCCATAGCATGGGCAGTCTCTGGGTTATGAACCTGTCCCTCCAGCATGTTCTGTTGATTGTGGTAATGAGGTTGAGGTCTCTGGAGCATGTGGTGTGGAAGGTTTGGGATTTCTTTAGATGTAGCATTTCTAACAGAGCTGGGTCAGACATGGCTTTGTAAGTCAAGCAGAAATCACCTCTAAGTAGGCGATATCAGACAGAGAACACTTGGAGTTTTTTTCGTCTGTCCACATAGGACAAGTGTTTAAGGCCTAGGATTCTCTTTGTGAGGTACTTTTGTGGCCTCTCCAGTTGATGCAGGTGTCTAGTGAGGTACATGCCAAATGGGGCATTGTACTCAATGATTTCCCTAATGAGGGAAGAGTAGAGGGAGACAATGACCTCTTTTTTATTTCTGGATGCAAAACCCTTAATAATGAGATGTGCCACATAGAAGGGCTTTCTGACCACAGTGGCAATGTGGTGGTCAAAAGAGAGGTTGCTGTCATCCTGTGTTCCTAGATCTCTTATAACACCTTCTGTGTTCAGTGGACTACCATCGATGTGGTAATTCAAGGGAACTGGCTTTTTCCCAAGAGGGATGATGACACATTTTTTTGCATTAAGCTTAAGGCCATGGTTCTGACACCAGCTGTTGGCCTCATTGAGACCTTTCTGTAGGATGTCAACATCACTTGGATAGTTAATAACAATTCCCAACTTGCAATTGTCTGCGAACTTTGTCAGCCAGGGTCCCTAAATGTTGGCCTGGACTTTAGATAAGTAGATACCAAACAGGAGAGGAACCAGGACCAAACCCTGTGGGACTCCACTAGTGACTGGTAAGCAGTCTGACTTGGAGTCAGCTACTTTAACACCGTGGGTTCTGTGAGCCAGTATGCAACCCATCTAGTGATATAGGGGTTGATGCCTAGCTTAGTTAGTTTTTCTATGATTCCTGATTGGGGAATGGTATCAAAAGACTTGGCCAGATCAAGGTAGGCTGTATGAACCACCTTGCCTTCATCCACAGCTCTGGTGACTGACTCAAAGACGTCAACCAAGTTGAGCAGGCATGATCTACCCATCACAAAACCAAACTGTGTAGGATCCAGAGTTTGGAGATTCCCTATATCCTTGTTTATTAGGTCCATGATGATGTGTTTCATAGCTTTGCATATCAGACTCATCAGGCTAATGGGGAGATGGTTCCCAGGGTCTGTAGTCACTCCTCCTTGTGGAGAAGGATGATTGTAGCACTGTGCCATTTGGTAGGGACAAATCCTGACGTGAGGCTGTGATTGAACAGGGCACACAGGTGAGGTGCCAGTTCACTCTGTAGTTCATGTAGAAAACAGCCAGGGATATTGTCAGGTCCCATAGAAACTTGATTCTTGGCATTGGACAGTGCTGTTTTAACCTGTGCAGCAGTAATACTGGGTGCCTGCAATCTACTGGTATTGTGATTGGTCCTTTGAGGGGGGGGTAAAGTTGGCACTGAATCTGTCGGCCAGTATATTGGCAATATCTGTTGGCTTGGTATAGGAGGTACCATTGTGCAGTAGCTCAGAGCAAATCTGGGTATTGCCATTGTATTCTTTACATAACTATAGAAGGCCTTGTGGGTGTCTTTACTATCTGCTGCAATTCTGTTTTCATAGCTAGCTTTAGAGAACTTGATGAGGGTGATAAGGGAGTTTTTCCAGTCGTGGGACATGACCTTCTTCCACATCAGTTTCCTCCTTCTGTTGTAGAGTTTGTTTATGGCAGGGGACCACCAGATTGGCTTCCTTTTTTTTTTTGAGGAGAGCATCTTGGTTCTATTGGGTATGGCGAGATCCATGCATTTGTGTACATGTTTGTGCAGTGCACTGGTGTATGATTCGGTGATCATACAACTATTCTCCATTTGCATAGGTGCCGTGAAGTTAGCCACTTCTGTTTTTAGGAGCCCAAAGTTAGCTTTGTAGAAGTTTTTCATGGTGGTTACCTTTGTGGGGGGAGGGAGGGATGTGGATTTCCAAGGTAATTAGTTTGTGGTCAGATCTAACCAGGGAGGAGTTGACTATTGGTGTAGAGCAATGGTTGCCCATGTTAGTAATGACTAGGTCAGAGATGTTGCTACCTCTAGTGGGGGTAAAAACGAGCTGGTCCAGGGCATTGGAATTAATAAATTCCAGAAAGCGTTGGGCAAGTGTACTGGTACCTGAGTAGTTTTCCCAGTTAATGGAGAAGTAGTTGAAGGTTCCCAGTATGTGAGTGTTAGGCTGGACCCTAATATTCTCCAGGGTGCTTAGGAACGTGGAGTGTGAGTCTTGGGTCATGGTTGGGGACCTATAGCAGGCTATGACCTGAATCACTGTCTTACCCAATGTTAGCTGCATTTGAAGTATTTCAGATGCGTTATGTTGGGCTACCATTCTGGAGGTATACAAATCCTTTATGAATATGGAAACATCACCGCCTATAAACTTGCCTAGATAGTTGACCATACCAAGAAAATGTTGTAGAGCTGAACATTATCTGGTGTTGACATCTCAAGAATGGCTGCTTGCTTGGATGGGTCTGGTCACAAGTCAGTGCTAGTAAATAAATGACCTACATATGTAATGTCTGGTAGTCTGAATTTGTACATCAGAAGATTGAGCTTTAAGTTCACTTCACATGCTCTGTCCAGAGCTCTCTTAAGGTTTCTCTCATAGTCTGCTTCACCATTGCCTCCAACCAATAAATCATCTACTATTATGGCACAAGAATAACCTGAAAAATTTTGCTGCATTGCATGCTGAAAGACTTCACTTGCAAAATTTATTCCAAATGGCATCTTGAGGAATTTATATCTGCCAAATGGGGTACTGAAAGTAGTCAGTAATGAGGTTTTGTAATCAAACATCACTTGCCAAAATGAACTTTTTGCATCCAAGACAGAAGAAACAGTGGCATTTGGTATTAGGGCTGCAACTTCCTTGACTGCACATATTGGATTATGCGGTCTCTTTAATGCTTTGTTCAAATTGCTTGGCTCAATACATATTCTGATTTCAACTGAGCCTTTTTTGTGGGCTACTACCATAGACGGCACCCATTCAGTTGGTTCTATAACTGGACAAATTATACCTTGCTGCATCATTTTATCCAACTGAGCTTTAACTTTATTCTGCATAGCTATCGGAACATTTATTGCTGGTCTGACCACTGGATTGACAACCGGGTCTAACTTCATAGAATACACAACTGGAAGCTTGCCCAACTTGTCATTGGAAACATCAGCATACTTTGACAAAATAGCTTCAGTAAAATTAGAACTAGGATATGTGCTTATATGATGAACTTCTTTGGTAAAAGAAAGCAAATTCATTCTCTAAGTGTCTCTGAACCCAATAAGGACTGCACAGCTCTTTGGACTGCATAGAATAACAAGCTGTAACAGTTCCTAGCCAAATAACACAAAAGCACTATTGAGCCTTCAGTTTGAATTTCTTCACCTCCATAAGCAACAGGTTTCGCACAACTAGCCACACTGAGTTGTTCATTAGCTCTCACCTTAGCAAATATGTCTGCTGACATAACATTACACTTTGAACCAGTGTCTACTTTGAGCTCAGTGGATTTACCATTGATCTTGATAGTACAAAACACTTCATTCTTTGACAACAAATTTACTGCATCAGGCTTTTTACCAATTACTGATACGCCATCTACATAGAAGGTAGAATTGCAGCTCTCTATATGACCAATTTTCTTTTTCAAGTAACCCTTCTTTATAACTGTGTGAGGTTTACTTGATTTGGAAAACTTTTAAAAATTGTTTCATTTTTTACACTTGTGGCATTGCTGACCAAATGTTAAGCATTTTTCTCTTTTATACTTATGATTGGCACCACTGTTGTGACAGTTAACAATAAAGCTGGATTTGAGTTTTGCTGATTCACCCATATATTGCACTGAGCATGTCCTTTTCTTAGAACTTGCTGGAAAACTACAGATTTACCTGTCGCACTCACAGGGGTTACAGCTGCCACATGCTTAGGCCTGCCTCTGCTAGTCATGTGTTGCATGCTGTCTACATTTGCTCTGGAGCCTGATGAAACCATGCTCTTATCACTTGCAAGCATACTTGCGTGCCTTTCTGTAACTTCATGGATTTGACAAATTTCAATAACTTAAATCAATGCCATGAAGCAAAATCTTTTTCACTGCAGCACTATTAATAGCACACACAAACCTGTCTTTTATCAACTCATCTTTTAAGTCACCAAACTGACACATTTTAGCTTTGTTTCTCAGGTCAGTAATGCAAGCTGCAAAAGTTTCCCCTGGTTTTTGATCTCTTGTGTAAAACAAATGCCTCTCTAATGTAATATTAGTCCGGGGGTTGCAAATTTCCCTGAACTTTCATGTCAAACATTCAGGGTCTTCCCTTGATGCAGCCTGTACAACAACATGATGGCTTTCACCTTCTCCCTCACATACTGCTGGTGCATATACAGGAATGGCCATTGGCCTACTGGTACCCTAGGCTAAAGGTCTTCGCAGTGCTCCCCCAACACCACCCAGTGCCTCCATCCTGATCTACCTACACCATCCAGATTACTGGAAAAGCATCCCTGCTAGATTGATGCCCTAGGTGGCTGCCTAGTTGTCCTATTCCTAAGGCCAGCTATGTGCATACACAAATGAATGTTCTCTTTCAATGGCCACTGACCCAGCTAGGTTTAGCAAAATGAATGGCCTAGTACATGCATCTTTGTCAGAATAAGCTGCTTGTATAAAAATGTCATACTCTTGCTCAAATATTCTCCAGTTCTCTGCAATATTCTGATCACACACCAATGGGGATGGTTTTCAAAATCCATCTGCCATATTAACACATACCAGTGAAGGCTTTTGCAAGCATGCACGAACACACACACATATACATATGCCAGAAATGTATGCATGTACTTGTAACTATGCCCAATAGCACAACAAACCTCTGAATAACTCAACTTTGCAAAATAAGTCTCTCAGGAACTGTAATACTCTTGAAATCACTGTACTGTAAAAGTCACATCATCATTGTAAGAAACATTTCAAAGTAACTGCACTGTGTGAATAAACTGGGCAGAAGAAGCTCAGAGTAAGAAACATTTCAAAGTACTGCACTTTGCAAATAACCAATACACAGCACACTGTAACTTTCCCAAAATGGCTGTACTTTGCTAAATAACTCTTTATCAGGCAAGAAACACTCTGTAATGGAGGCACTTTGCAAATAGACACACCCAGCACAAGAAACTTTTTGAAATGGCTGTACTTTAACTGTACTTTATGAAATAGTTACATTTTGCACACAAATATACTCTTCAGAATAAATGCACTGTAATAAGCTCACACTGTAAGCACTTTTCCACACTTTGAGATGCTTTGAATAACTCTAGTTATGCCCTGAATACAATGGGAAATTGCAGTTATGCCAAAACACAGTACTTTGCCATAAAACATGCAGTCACCTTACTTTATTTATGCTTAATGTTCCTTTTTTTTGCCCTTATATTCCTTTTGGTCGTTTAATCTTTGTTCATACCCATTATGCTTTTCTTGTGCTCGTTTTACTCTAAATATGCCCGTTTTGCTTTAAAAATTACCGTTTTGCAATTCCAATGTAATTCTGAAGCCATTATGTGCTTTTCTGATAATCATTTTATCAAATATCTTAACTTTATACATTTTGTTTAATTAATAAACCTTTTGTGCCTCACGCTTGTTTAATAATGCAGTTGTGCCCTTGAAATGCTCTGTTTTATCTGTTTTCATAAAATAAGTTGTGTAAGTTTTAATTCCCTTTGGTTTCTTTCTGGCCTTTTTTATGCTTATTTCTCTTAGATTACCTTCACTGTTAACTCTGCACCTCATAGCTCTGAAATGCAGTCTCTGGAATCCCAGTTCTGGCACCATGTCACTCGCCCATTCAGGATAAAGTAGGCAAGTCTTTGTGGGTTCTGTTCAAGCAGCTTTATTATGAACAAACACATCAAGATTGAAGCTTAATAGCTGTAACTTAGATAAACTTATAAACAATCTAGCTATTACATTCATACATGCTCACTGTCTGGCTGCACTCTCAAAATGGCACTGACGCTAGCATGTGCTTGCTATTTATATGCACGTGCTGACCTTGAAATGCTTCTTAAAGATACAATGCACACACACTATTCTACACCTGCTAAACCAGGTGGACTTTTTTGAGAATGTGACCAGAGACATAGATGAGGACAAAGCCATGCACGCAGCCTATCTTGACTTGGCCAAGGCCTTTGACATGTTTGGCCATCATTGACAAACTAACCCAGTTGAATATCAACCCCTGTGTTGTCGGGTGGGCTGCAAACTGGCTCACAGATCAACAACACTCGATCAAAGTGAGAGACTTTATCTCTACCAGAAGATCTGCTACCAGTGGGTTCCCACAAGGGTCAGTGCTGGGTTCCCTCTTGCTTCGCATATACTTCTCAGAAGTCCAGGCCAAAATGGAGGGGTTGTGGCTAACCTGGTTTGCGGATAACTTTAAATTAGGTGCTATCATTGAATCCCCTAGTGATGTAAGTGTACTTCAAAAGGGGCTTGCACAGACCAATGATTGGTGCCAAAGCCATGGTCTTAAACTGCATCATCATTCCCCTTGGTAAAAACAATGTCCCTGCTGATTACAAAATAAACAATAATACCCTAAGCACCAATTCAGTAGTGAGAGACCTGGGAACACAAGTTAACTGTGACCTTAGCTTTGACTACTACATGTCTGTTGTGGTGAGGAAGGCATTCTACGTCACTCACCTGATTAGCAAAGGCATCCCCTCAAGAGCAAAGGTGGTTATAACTCCCCTATACTCGTCTCTCATCAGGCCTACTATTGAATATAATGTTCCTTTTGGTATGTACCATACCAAACACCTGCAGCAACTTAAGAGACCTCAGGGATTTCTAACTAAGAAAATTCAGGGTCTACAGCACATGTCTTATACAGACAGAGTGAAGTCACTGTCACTGTACTCAGTAATGTATAAACTACTTAGACTACTTAGGGGTGACTTATGTCTGGTTCACAGGGATATATCTGACCCAAATCAAATAGAAATGCTGTGCACCCATAAGTGAAATGGGACTAGAGTCACCCGTTCCAGGGACCTCAGTCTAGCCTGCAACATAAACATGACCTGCTGGAGAGACAGATACATCTGTCAGAGGTTGCCACTCCTCTGGAATAGACTTCTAGTCCATATCAAGCAGAGCACCTTCATGACCTTGTTTAAGTGCAAATTGGATGACTGGATGGGAAACTGTAAATTTCTGCCAGGGATTGCCCCGGCTTCTCTCCTGGACAAGGGTAGCCCTTGCTAGAAAAACCTTGGGCATAGATGATATCTCTCATTTAGTATTATATTGGGATTTAATGGCTAGGCTTGTAAAGAACCTCCGGTCAGTAGCCTAGTAACAACCTATGAACCTGTCACATTGGATCATGTGGAAGAGAAGAAATGCATTTGGCTCAAGTTCCGATATGAAATACAAATACATGAGTTTTCCACCTGTGAAATGTATGAATATGTACTACAAAATGGAGATCTCCCCTCTACCATCAAAAAGTTTATAAGACTATGAATAAAATGATAGATGGCACAGACTCTCTTGTTTGCTGTATGATTGGTCTGGTTAAAAATCTTTGAGGTTTGTATGATATGTTTAGTTGGATCCAGCACAAATCTAGATGATGTACTCGATATCTGGTCTGATAATTTCTGACTATAAGGGAATGATTACTCTCTAGACCTTGATGATTTCTATACGGTATGATGAGGGGAGGCAGTTGTCCAGTTTTAGTACACCCACAGTATATTGAGGAAGTTTGTTCTGGAGTGTTTGGGTTTCATAAGGTGAACACAGTTTAGAGTTATCTGTTGTCTACATTGAGATCTGTGCAGTAAGTACCAGAGAGTTCCCAGCATTCTGAGAGACAGTACTGGTAACTTTCATACTTTGTGATGGGACACCAGCCAATTGCACTGTCTGGTTCTTGTCTTTCAGAAAGTTTGCTATTAATTCTTACCACAAGATGGTCAAGGCATTTAGGTTTTGTATTATGTTTGCATGGTTCCATAGAGTAGAAAGCCTTGGCCAACTCTAAACTTGTAGAATGCACTGTATGGGGAGTGTTTACAGATGACATAATCCCCTCAACTAACTGTACCATATAAAACAGACAAAACATCATAAAGTCTGGTCTTTAAATTTTCCCTTAGAACTAGCCAGTTTTTTTTAGTTTTAGCACTCAGATTTGTTTCTCTGAGCTCAGCACTTGTTCAGAATTCATTGTAAGGACTAAATAAGCTACAAATTACTACAACACTCAACTTTCCTCACTTGTCTAGAGGAAAACAGTTTTTAGTACTTAATAAATAAGGACCTATCCAGGCATGTCTAAAGGTCAGCTCTCGGTGTTTTCTCCTATCTACCTGATGAATCTGGGCATCTTGGGACAATGCAGCAATTGCCTCATTTACACAGACAACTTGCATCACACCACACTCATCACACAGTCCCTTAAAACCTACAGCACCAAAACACACACACATAGAAACACAAAACACATACATACATTTGCAGAGGCACTCAATAAAAATCTGCCCAAGCAACAGAGACCTCCGAAGGAGAAACGCAAGCAGCCTCCACTCCCCAACACAACACAAATGATACATAGCCCACAAACTCATTGTGCCACTAAACCACAGCCAATAAGGCATAACAACGTACCCAACACTCGAGTCATAGGTGACTCTATAGTCAGGCACACTGATGTTCCACTCACCAGGCTAAACAAGGAGAAAGTTACTGTCAGCTGCTTGTCAGGTGCCAGGATCAGCCACATAACACATGCACTCAGGTCACACCACAACAAGTACAAAGATGACTCTGTCATTGTCCATGTTGGTGTGACTGACCTGAGATGTACCTCCCTAGACTACATGAAAAGAGACATGGAGGAGCTCTCCGATCTTGTAGCCCAGGCAGGTATGACCCTAGCCCTGAGTAGCATCCTGCCATCACCCAGAATGATACCACAGTACAAGGACAAAATGATTGACTTCAACAATTGCCTAAGCTTCTGGTGTCATTCTAATGGGATCCAGTATCTGTCTGCCTGGGATGACATGATTGACAGACCACGATGTTTTGCCAGAGATGGTCTGCTCCTGTCACCCTTGGGATTCCGGATACTGGCTAAGGTTCTTGCCACCCCTATAGTGCCTTTGTTAAGCAAGGTTCAAATGACAAATTCACCACAGTAACAGGTACAAGCAAGCAAAATCTGAGGGTAATGCTACTCAATACTAGAAGTCTAAACCTCCAAATGCACTCACTCGAGGCACTCCTTAAAATGGAGAACATCGATATCTGTGCAGTGACAGAGACCTGGTTCAAGGGTCCTGACAGAACCCCTGCATTACCAGGCTTTCATTCATACCACACCTTTTGGCCACCTAACCTGGACCGAAACACTAAAGGTGGAGGCATGTCCATATTCATTAAGGATATCCACACCTCCAGGCTAGTTGCTCAGTATAATGCATACGAGATTATCCAAGTGCAACTAACTCTGTGCAAGACCGCAATCCAAATTGTAACTTGATACAGATCCCCCACCATGCCCCAGGATTTCCACTCCTAATTTCTTGATACACTGGAAAATATTAGGGTACAACCCAACACCCTAATAATGGGCGATTTCAGCTACCCCACCATTAACTGGGAAAACTACTCATGTATCAACTCTTTTGCTCAACGTTTTCTGGAATTCATAAATTCAAACACCTTGGATCAACTTATCCACACCCCCACCAGGGGCAGCAATACCCTAGACCTGGTTATCACCAACATGGGCGACCTGTGTTCCACACTAGAGGTCAATTTCTCGTTGGTCAGATCCGACCACAAGCTAATCACCATAGACATTCACATCCCACCCCACCCCCCCATTAGGGAAACCACCATAAAAACTTCTCCAAAGCCAACTTCACACTTCTTAAGACAGAAGTGGCAAACTTCATGACACCCATGCAGATGGACAATAGAGGTATGACTGCTGAATCCTACACAAATGCACTTTATAAGCACTTACACAAGTGCATGGATCATGCTATCCCTAACAAAACCAAGATGCTATCCTCCAAAAAAAGGAAGCCAATCTGGTGGTCCCCTGCCATAAACAAACTACAACAGAAGAAATAAACTGTTGCAAAAAAAGAGTAAAATCCCATGACTGGAAGAACTCCTTGGTCAGCCTCAGTAAGAAGCTGAGATCCTTCATAAAATCCTCCAAAGCTACTTATGAAAACAAAATCACCACTGATTCTAAAGACAACCACAAAGCATTCTATAGCTATTTCACACATAATCCCACTAAATATACAGAACCAACTGATATTGCCAACATCCTGACAGATAGGTTCAGTGCTAACTTTACACCCCTCTTTCACCCCCTAAAGGGCCCATCTCTATATCGGAAGTATGCAAAATTCCTGTAAACATGGCTGCACAGGTAAAAACCACACTCTCCAAAGCCAAGAACACAGCATCCATGGGACCTGACAACATCCCAGGCTGCATTCTACATGAACTACAGAATGAACTAGCACCCCACCTAAGCACCATGTTCAAGTCATAACCTCACCTCAAGCTTTGTGCCCACTGAATGGGGCACAGTGATGGTTATCCCACTCCACAAAGAGGGAGCTACCATGGACACTGGGAACTACCACCCCATTAGCCTGACAAGCCTGGTCTGCAAGGCCATGGAACATATCATCATGGAACTGATAAACAAAGACATTGGTAATCTCCAAACTCTGGACCCCACCCAGTTCGGGTTTGTAAAAGGCAGATCATTTCTCCTAAACCTGATAGACTTCTTTGAAGCAGTCATCAAAGCCATAGATAAGGGTAAGGTGGTTCACAGAGCCTATCCAGATCTCGCCAAGGCTTTCGACACCATCCCCCCATTCTGGAATTATAGATAAACTCACTAAACTAGGTATAAATCCCTATGTCTCAAGATGGGTTGCCAACTGGCTCACTGAAAGAACCCTCACTGTGAAAGTAACAGACTCTAAATCCGACTTCAGACCAGTGACAAGTGGAGTACCACAGGGTTCAGTCCTGGGTCCTCTCCTGTTTGATATCTACTTCTCTGAAGTACAGGCTAACACAGAATGTCTTTGGATAATGAAGTTCACAGATGACTGAAAACTAGTAGCCATATTCAAAGCTCCTAACGATGTGGACATCCTACAAAAGAGCCTCATTGAGACAGATGCCTGGTGTCAAAACAATGGTTTCAAGCTCAGTCATCCCTTTTGGTAAAAACTCTGTACCCATGAACTACCACATAGGCGGTAGTCTACTTAACACTGAAAGTGTGATAAGAGACCTTGGGACACAGATGAACAGTAGTCTCTCCTTTGATAATCACATAGCCACAGTAGTCAGGAAATCCTTCTACATGGCACATCTCATCACAAAAGGTTTCTCATCCAGGAAAAAAGAGATCATTGTTCTCCTCTACTCGTCACTCATTAGACCCATTATAGAGTACAATGCCCCTTTTGGTATGTATCTCACAAGATATCTACAACAACTAGAAAGGCCACAGAAATACCTCACAAAGAGGATTACTGGCCTCAAACAGATGCCCTACTCATACCTTCTCAAAAAACTCCAGCTTTATTCCTTCGCATATCACCAACCCAAAGGTGATCTCTGCCTAACATACAAAACTATGTCAAACCCAGAGCTGTTGGGCATGCTCCACTTAAAGAAATCCCAATCCCTCCAAGCGACATGCTCTAGGGACCTAAACCTTGTCACTACAAAAAACAGAAAATTATGGAGGGATAGATTCCTGTCCCAGAGGCTTCCCATACTCTGGAACAAACTACCTATCTATATCAAACAAAGCTCCTCATTAGCACTCTTCAAGAAAAAATCTTGATGATTGGATGGGTGATAGGAAATTCACCCCGGGGATCACTTCTGTGGCTCTGCTCGACAGGGTCACAGGAAAATAATTTTCTTGGGTGGCGAAAGCCAGGGTACCTTTTTGGCTAGGCTTATATAGGGACGCAATGTGCCAGAGGAATAGAGGACATAAGCTGTCATTACTCCATCAACTGAACATGGTAAATGTAGAATCACAAATCTGAAGTGCCTTATCTGTAAGGGTATACAAAGGATTATTATGGAATCAGTAAACAAGGAATAGTCAATCAACAAAGTGCTAAATCAAGCCAATTCTGTTTTTTCAAGGGTAAATCCTGCCATTTTCAAATGCTTGACTTATTCCAGAAGGTTAATGATGGATGAGAGAAAATTATTACACCAAAGATATCGAAATCTCTCTAATGTGTACAATAAAAGTCAACACTGAGGTATTGTTAATTAAGTCTTTTAGCTAGTTATCTATAGGCAAAATACCCTACTACATCATTTAAAGCTATAGGTCCCCCACCATGAACCAAGAAATGCAAACCATCTACCTGAGCTTAATGGAGTCACTTGCCATACAGCCAACACCTTAGTCATGGGAGATTTCAACTATCCTTCCATCGACCGGGTGATATACATGAGCATGAACATGCTTGCCCAGAGGTTCCCGGACTTTGTCACTATAAAAGCTCTGGAACAGATAGTCTGCACCCCACACAAGGGGCTGAAATGTCCTAGACCTAGTACTAACCAACATGGGGGCTCACTGCACCCCCCATGTGAAGCCCTCCATGGATAATTACAATATTGTCAGCACTCCCATAATTTCAAACCCAGTGGTGTGAGATCTGGGAAAACAGGCAGATGGAAATCTGAACCTGGACCACCAAGTTTCCACAGTGGGTAAAGAAAGCCTTCTAACTTGCACATGTCAAAAGTAAGGGTATCACATCCAGGCCTAAAGATGTTATAAGTCCACTGTAATTGACCCTCATCAGACCATTAATAGAGCACAATGGTCCCTTCTGCATGTACTTCATGAGACACCTGCAGCAGCTGGAGAGACCACAGAGATTTTTCACCAAGAAAATACAGGGGCTCCAAACCATGACTTGCATGGATAGACTGACAGCCCTGTCACTGTACTCTGTATCATATTGGCTGCTGACAGGCAACTTGTGCATGGCCTACAGGGCAGTCCCTGACCCTGCCCTGATGGACATGCTGCACATCCATAAGTCAGCTGGCACAGGACTCACTTGCTCTAGGAATCTTAACCTATCCTGTGACATTAACAGAACATGCTGGAGAGACAGGTATAGCTATCAGAGAATGCTGCAACACTGCAATAAACTTCCAATTCACATGAAGCAGACCTCATCACTGACCTTATTTAAGCATAACCTGGACAAATGGATGGGAGACAGCACATTCACCTCGGAGTGGTACCCATGTCCCTTATGGAGAGGGGTAGTTTGTGTTTTATCATAGTCATCATAGACTCACTCTGCAAATTACATGCATATAACCAAAGACAGTTTAGGCAACTTTGGATTAACATGGCTAGTAATCAACTATGAACCTATAAATGTTATGTTACCCAGTGGATTGAAAAATGGATCACGATTCAGAAACCAGGAAATTAGGGTGAGTTGCTCCATATCCTCTAAAAGACCTGTCACCAATGCTATGGTTGTCAAAATTGTGGAATTAAAGGAAAAAGATACAAGTAATGTTTAATAGCATCCTTCAGCAAGCACAACATGCCCAGCAACTATTACATTGATGACACACCCCTGAAAATCAAAACACTAATTAGTTATCTCTGAAGCTGTGTGTGTAGTGAACTACCCTTTGATTGCCATGTATTCAGTTCTGCAATCAAATATTTTTCAGTGTATTGTTTATTAGTAAGCGCATGGCATAAAGATTAATGAGATGTGATCATGCCACTATATCTGGCACTTATTAGACCAGTCACTGAGTATAATGACCCCCGGCATGCTGTTCAAACACTTGCCGCTATTTCAATGACCACAGCTTTTTCTCAACAAGAAAATCAGTTATATGAACCGTGCACCGTATAAAGTCCACTTATTGCCTGAAAGACTGGTCTGATTCTCAGTATCATACTGTTTGGTGAGGCAGAACCTCGGCCTTGGATACAGCGACTCAACACATCCTATCTACACAGACCTGCATTATGTCTGCAAGTCCAATGCTGTCAATAAACACATGCTCACAAAAGAGAGATGTGTATTATACAGAAATGATGATGGTTTTTATATAATAAATGTGTTATTTTGCCTACTTTCTTTTTAAAAAATATGGTAATATTTATGAGTGGAAAGGAGGTATATGTGATTAATATTTATGAGCCCAAGTGAGAGATCATTTGTTGGTTTTAAATTAAGTGATGGTATTTTATTGGTTTGTTGGTTTTATAAATGATATAAAAGTAATTAAGGATTTCAAATAGAGCATCTGATGAAGTCCATTGAATGAGGATGAAAACGCATGGTGTGGTATAAAGCGTTAATGTTTTATGTGTTTTGGCGTGGAATAGTATTAAAATTTTATTTTGCCTGAAGCAAGTTCGTAGTTTCTCTCTAAGCTTTCTGCACTCCTGTTTTTTTTTGGTACTGTGTTTTGGAAAGCATCCATTCTTTTAGGATTTGGTAGTGACATTTTGCGGACTGGCTATGGAGAGAGAATCCCCGATGTACAGTAAGGGGCTTGACGAACTGGGCCAATCCCGTAAGCTGATTGGGCAGCTTATGGAACTTATTGATCTGTTAACACCGCTATGTAAAACCTTTGTGGGGACGAATGTTCAGGCGTCCCAAGCTACAGGAAGTGGAACCGAAAGGTTGTTAACGCAGAAAAATAAAAGAAAAAGGGAGTTTATTGGTGGTGAAATGGATGCCGGCGACCTTGAGGAACCGAAAGGTGCAACATTTAATCCTGAGACTACACCAAGAATTTTTTGGAATACAAGTCCTAAAGACAGAGGAGAAAACGGCAACAGACTTAAGTCACCGAACGGCAACAGACTTAAGTCACCGAACATAGGTCAGACAAATACAGGTACTGTTTCTAAAAAAAGACCCATAGAGGCTGGTGAATGGTTAAAAGTTTACTTTTGTTTTAAAATGGAAAATGGAGGCCCTCAGGGGTCATGTAATACAG
This sequence comes from Protopterus annectens, assembly GCF_019279795.1. Lineage (NCBI taxonomy): Eukaryota > Metazoa > Chordata > Ceratodontiformes > Protopteridae > Protopterus > Protopterus annectens. Next base: position 153,074,778 of record NC_056728.1, on the reverse strand, counting down.
ATTCCTATAATAAAAAAACTGGACAAGATTTCAAAACTAATGTTTAAATATAAAACATTAAGTATAGAAAATGCTTATCTTACTGAGTGTATTAATAGGAACATTGTTCCAAAAGGTTTAAGGGTGTATAAATACCCTAATAATGTTCAATTGGGCTCAGTCTTCCATAAAGAATTGTTGGAAGTCTTTAATAAATGTGGTTCATAGGTTCATAGGTTCATAGGTTCATACTAGGCTATCTGCCCGAGGGCATTTACAAGCCTAGCCCATCGTTTTGTGGCTTACGCCACCCCTTTAGTATGGGGAACTATACCCATTATTTTGCTGTGCCTCTGTCGAGCAGTGACACTGAGGTAATCCCTGGGGTATATCTGCGATCTCCCATCCATTGGTCAAGATTTCTCTTGAACAAGGCCAGCGAGGTGCTCTGCCTCACATGTACCGGGATTTTGTTCCACAGCATAGGGAGTCTTTGGGTGATGAATCTATCCCTCCAGCACGTCCTATTAATAGCCGTGTCAAGGTTTAAGTCTCCGCCCTTGTGGCTCTGATGGATCTAGATTTTTGAGGTGAAGCATATTCATCAAATCTGGGTTTGACATGGCCTTGTATGTTAGGCAAAGGTCACCTCTGAGCAAGCGGTAGCGACTGAATAGAGCTGGAGTTCTTTCAGTCGGGCAGCATAGGACAGATTTTGAGACCCTTTATCCTTTTGGTGAGGAACTTTTGTGGCCTCTCCAGCTGCTGCAAGTGTCGGGTCAGATACATTCCGAATGGGGCATTGTACTCAATCATTGGTCTGATGAGTGATGAGTAAAGGGAGACTATGACCTCCCTTGATCTAGATGAGAATCCCTTCATGATAAGGTGGGCAATGTAGAAGGTCTTCCTAACTACTTTAGCTACATGGGTGTCGAATGACAGACTACTATCAACCTGGGTCCCCAGGTCCCTGATAACTTCTTCTGTGCTCAGTGGATTGCCACCTATTTGGTAGCTAGGTGTAACCTTGTTTTTCCCGAAGGGTATGACTATGCATTTTTTGGCATTTAACTTTAGGCCGTGGCTCTGGCACCAGTTATCCATTTCTGTGAGACCCTTCTGATGGTCTTGATGTTTTAAAATTAATTATTAAGGAGAACGGTAGGATATTAGAAACTTTGCAAAAATAAATTGATGAATTAGATGGGTACATAAAGGAAGACCTTATTTTTGGGATAAAGGAAGATAAAGAAAAATATTTTAAAGTGATTAGTGAAATTGATGGTAAATGTGAAGATTTAGTGAATAGAAAAATGAAAAAGCTAAGAAGGGACATTCAAGATTATGAAAATAATGTCAGTTATCCTAAGCCACCATATATGAATAATAATAAAAAAATATATAGACAGGAGAAAAATAATATTCAGGATGATGACCAGGTAATAGGTGAATGGGATGAATATGATTATGACAGAGAATTTCCCCCTTTAGGTAGGGAAAATAGGTTCCCCAGTAAACAAGGATCACAAAATTTTGAAATGGGGGGGAGAGGGAGGGGGAGATATTAGATAAATGTACCCCTGTCCCGGTTGTAGAAAATCTCGAACAGGAGATAAAGGTGGAAGGATGTAAAAACACCTACAATGGTTTTTCTATCTATAATTTTAGCAATGTCCTCTTAGTGAAAGAACATTTTAATCTTTTAGGGAAGGGACTGAAACGTATCCCTTATGTCAAAGAAGATTTAACAAGAACATTCCTGGACATTAAATTGTTTTTGAGGAAAGTGAATTTGGAAATGTTATTTTTTAAGGATAATACAAAAAATACAGTTAATAATAATCAAGTATTAACAAAGAAAACTACCTTTAACCCCCCCTATGCATCCTCAGTTAAAAAATTTGGAGCTTGTTTTGGAAAAAGAAATTAGGGATACACAAAGGAGAATTAAGTATAAAATGATCCTTAATAGGGAAGAGAATAAAATTTTGATGAATTAAAATCCAATTTTAATGTGAGAATAATGAAACCAGATAAGGGTGGGGGGATTGTAATTATGGATCTTATACAATATGAGGGGAAAATGAACCAGATACTTAGGGATGAAATGAAATATACTTGTGTTTCTAGGAATGAAGTAAATTTGGCTTACAATAGAATAGATGTGGCATTGGAAGATATGGTCCATGAAGGTACCATTGATAAAAAGATGTACACATATTTGAAGGTTGAAAAACCAAAATTCCCTATAATATTTGGAATCCCCAAGATCCATAAAAATTTGGAAGACCCCCCCCCCCCACTCAGACCAATAGTATCTGCTGATGGCTCAGAAACGTTGCCTCTAGCAAAATATATAGATACCAAAACAAAACATATTTGGGTTAATAAGAAGGCTATATTAAAAGATTCTTGGGAACTATTAAGGGAAATTACCCCAGATTTATATTCTGAAAACGTATTATTTGTTACTATAGACATAGTGGATCTTTTTTCCTCCATCCCTTATGTGACAGGTATGAAAATGTTTGAGGACATTGTGTTCCAAGATAAAAGTCTAACCCACAGAGAAAAGGTAGTGAGCACAGGACTTATGGAAATGGTCCTGAAGAATAATGTTTTGATTTTTAATGGTGAATTTTTTCAACAAATTCAAGGGGTGGCCATGGGTGCGGCCTGTGCTCCAACTTTTGCAAATCTAGTATTAGCTAAGTGGGAAGAAACACATGTCCTGAATTCTAATTTCAATACCTGTTGGACTCTATATCGGAGATTTTTAGACAATATAGTGATTTTTTGGATGGGGGGGGGGGGTAATCAAAAATTTGAAGAATTTATGGAGTATATTAGTAAGACCACAGACTTCCTCAAGTTTACATATAAAACATCTTATGTTAAGCTGCAATATCTAGACTTAGACATATACAAAGTAAACAACACATTGGAAACTAGGGTTTATAGAAAATCTACCTTTTGTAATTTTTTCCTTCACTATAATAGTGCACATCCTGCACATTGTAAGAGGAACATAGTGAAAGGACAATTTGTTAGGGGGTCATGCATGACTAATATGAGTAGTGATTTTTACAATGAGTGCAATTCATTAGAGAAGATGTTCATAGAAAGAGGTTACCCTAAGGACTTTGTTAATAATATTAGGTCTAAGGTGGAAAATGGTAGAATTGACAAATTTAAGCCAATTAAGGGGATTAGAGAACTTAATCAAAATGATGAAAATGAAAATAAAGGAAAAAATGGTAATGGGGAATATCAACAGGCACTTATTTTAGAATATAATGCAATAAATTATAATATAAAAATAATATTTCAGAAAGAATGGGATAGATTTACTTCCTTTACAGATTTGGAAGGTATATCCAGAATAACATCTAAAGTGTTTTTTAGAAATTCAAGTAGTATTAAGGAAATTCTGGAAAATAAGAACAAAAACAATAAATAAAATTTGAGTATAAGAAATGGAAGGAAATTAGGTACCTATAAATGTGGGCAGTGTAACCAATGTGAATACATTATTAATGAAGAAAGAATTTTCTTAGAAAGTAGAGAAAGATGGATAATTAGTAAAGGGTATTATAATTGTGAGTCTAGGGGACTAGTATATCTTGCCATTTATCAGAAATGTAATTCCTTTTACGTGGGCAAAACAGAGAGAACTTTAAAGAGGAGAATATACGAACACACGTATGAAATAACAAAAGGGAAAGAAACAAATGCATTATTTAAGCATTCTAAGGTGTGTGAGGGTTATAAACTCCTCTTTTTTGTTCTAGAACAAATTAAAAATTATATTAGGGGTGGCCCATGGGAAGATAAAATAGGGTACAAGGAATTATGGTGGCAAGTTACCTTAGAAATAGGTAAAACCTCAGGCTTAAATGATTACCTGTCTATATTGCCACTTTTAAGGTTGAGGTCTGCTAAATTATAAAAGAAAGTAATGTTATGTAATATTCAGGTATGGCAGAAGGTGGCACTGTTGCTTTAGAAATGCAAGTTTCAAAATGAATGAATTAAACATATAACATTTTTAAATAGATAAATATCCATTCTCCTGTATTATTAGGTGTGTAAAAAAAGTTTTTTTTTAAAGAGGAAATGTTATGGAAGTATGATGATGGTTTTTATATAATAAATGTGTTATTTTACATACTTTCTTTTTAAAAAATATGGTAATATTTATGAGTGGAAAGGAGTGTGATTAATATTTATGAGCCGAAGTGAGAGATCATTTGTTGGTTTTAAATTAAGTGATGGTATTTTATTGGTTTGTTGATTTTATAAATGATATAAAAGTAATTAAGTATTTCAAATAGAGCATCTGATGAAGTCCATTGAATGAGGACGAAAACGCATGGTGTGATATAAAGCGTTAATGTTTTACGTGTTTTGGCGGCGGAGTAGTATTAAAATTTTATTTTGCCTGAAGCAAGTTCGTCGTTTCTCTCTAAGCTTTCTGCACTCCTGCTTTTTTTTTTTGGTACTGTGTTTTGGAGAGCATCCGTTCTTTTAGGATTTTATTATACAGAAATGCACTTCTACTGAGTCATAGTCATCTCGACATAAAGCAAAGTAGTAATATTGCTAAATTCAATCATAATCAGGATGAATGGATCAAATAGTCTAAATTCATGCAAGGAACAGTGCCCTTGTTCCCCATAGAAAAGGGGTAACATGTACCTACTCTGAATTATTAGACTGGGTCATTCACAAGGAAAAAAATGATTTCATGGGAATTCTTGTCTAGTCTTTTAAATATCCATCAGGGTCAACAGCTGACTAAGAAGCTAAGAAATTGTAAAAGCTGTAAGGTATGCAACCACCAAGTACGAGTGCATTCAACATGCCACAAAAAAGGAAATACATCAAAAGCATAAGTTAGATGGCTCTCCACCTTCCACCTCAAAAATCTGGAAGAGAAATTCTTATAGTATGGAATAAATGGGCAAAATGAGGACCACATAGTTGCAGCTTCAACTAGAAAGCTCATAGCATGGTTAAAATATGTCAACAGATACTTCTAAAAAGGGTGGTTTCTAATCTCAGTAGTTTTACAAGAACAGGTGAATTACTTCAACAAGTCTCACACAACCTACTTATAAAGTACTGCTGGCACAGAAGCAGGAAGAATTGATAAATGCAACACAAACTCACTCCTAAAGCTAATAGAACAGGTTTTGCTTCAGCTGCCATTTTGTGAAATTCTACAATCTGCTATTATTGAATGAGTGCAGTAATGACCTACAGCAGCAGGTGCAAATTATCTTACAAAATCAGGGATTTTTATTAAATTAAATAAAAAATTGGATAGCTCTGCAAACAAAACCTGAAGCAGAAGTCCAACAGCGAAAAATAAGTGCAGATGGAAATGTGTAGGAGAAAGAATAAAATGAAATGTATAGTAGGGAAGCAGACCACAATAGTGGAAGAGAAGAGGAGGGTGCATGAAGTAAATCTACAATATCATGATAGGCAATGTTTTTTCCACCTAAATTATAAAATGATGTGATTAAATTACTCAATAAATCCATTTTATGACATTTGCTACATAAGTACAATTGGTTCTGCTTCAAAGAAGTTATTGAAATTGTAACTTAAAACATCACTACCTAATTTTTATTTATTTATTTATTTTACATTTGTTGACCGAGACAGTCTGACTGGATACATGTCCATTTTCAGCGGAGGCCTGGGGAAAAAAGCTCCAGAGTATACATAATAAAACATAGCAAAAAGGACAATATAACAGAAACAGAAACAAAGGTGAACGTAGCAATGCAGACAAATACAAGTAAGCAATTACAGTTAATATTTTGACATTCAAAAGTAGAGAGTTACATGACATTTGTAAGCAGTAGTTATAGTGAGGAGAAATGAAAACACATTAGCATTGACATCTAGTAGATTTGTGTACATTTTTGTACATTTATTAAAGCTGGCTAGCCAGGTTTGTTACAGTGACAGAGCCAGTTTAGTGCCAGATGTTGTTTGAGTTTGGTCTTAAATTCATGTGGGGAGGAGAGCATAGTAATATCAGCTGGGAGTTGATTCCATGTTCTACCTGCAGAGTTTGCCAAGAGAGATACTCCTGCTGTGTTGTTTTTTATTTATTTTATTTTTATTTTACATTTGTTGACCGGGATAGTCCGACTGGATGCATGTCTATTTTCAGCGGAGGCCCGGGGAGAAAAGCTCCAAGGGTAAGCGAACAGCATTGCATAATACCAGCATTACATATTACAAACAGACTATTTACAGAGATTACATAAGTAAGCAAGTTAAACAAGTTCCACAGGTTACAGTTAATCCTGAGCACAAGTCAGGATTAAATTAAATTACACAGTAAACTGGTTAACAGATTTTTACACATTCTAGAGAGAGTTAGCCAGGCTTGATACAATGACATAGCCAGTTAAGTGACAAATGTTGTTTGAGTCTAGTTTTAAATTGACTTAAGGTGGAAAGTAAGGTAATATCAGCTGGAAGTGAGTTCCAGGATCTAATTACAGAGTTTTCAAAGAGAGAATCACCGGCTGTGTTATTAATTTTGCTAGTCTGAATTAGTAGTTTGTTAGAGGATCGAAGCGGTCTAGGATTGTTATAGGGGGTGATAATATTTTTAAGTGCAGGAGTATTGTCTGGATTATAGAGGATTTTATAGGCCATAATCAGTTGGTTATACTGGATTATGCTGGGTAGTTCAAGCCAACCAAGCTGATTTAGATTGATGCAATGATGTGTCCTAAAAGGCAGCCCAGTGGCAAACCTGGCAATGTGGTTGTAGCAAATTGAGAGTTTGTTAAGGACAGTCTTGTTCAAATTCGAGAGTAGAGGGGATGCATACAGAAGGGTTGAAAGAAGGTGAGAGCGAGCTATGGCAATTTTAGCTGGAGGGGTTAGGAAAGCTTTTATTCTGTAAAGTGACCCTAGTTTTTTATTGATGGTTTTTATAGTTTGGTTAACATGTAGGTCAAATTTTAGATTATTGAGTATGATGACACCTAATAGTTTTGTAGATGGGTCAGGGGAGATTATTGTGCCATCATTTGATTTTATGGTAAAGGTGAAAGTGGTAGACCTACGTGTTGGTGAAAATAACAGCATTTTAGTTTTTTTGGGATTTAGGATCAGACGATGTTCAGAAAGCCAGTTTTCTATTGTATAAAAGGTGGTCTGGGTAGCTGACCATAACTCTACTGGAGATGTGGCTGAGCAAATCAGAGTAGAGTCATCAGCATATTGGATACAGCTGACTTTTGGAATGACAGTATAAAGGTCGTTAATGAAGATGGAGAACAGCAAGGGCCCTAGTATAGAGCCTTGCGGTACTCCGAGGGTGTTAGGTAGAAGGTTAGAGAGTTTGTTCCGCCAGAGGACAGCCTGCTGTCGACCATTCAGGTAGGATTGAAACCATTGGAGGGCTCCAGTATCTAGACAGAATGTTTGCAGGGTGTGGATTAAAAGTTGGTGATCAACCATATCGAATGCCTTGGAAAGATCCAAAAAGAGGGCTAAGGATATATAATTATTGTCGCAATTATGGTTTATGGTGTTAGTAAAGGCTAGGAGGGCTGAAGTAGTGCTGTGATGAGGACGGAAGCCATGCTGAGTGTCTGCCATAAGGCGATTTTGGATTAGGTGGTGCATGAGTTGTCTATGAATACATTTTTCCATAATCTTTGCAAGTGGAGAGAGTATAGCTATTGGCCTATAATTGGAGAATTCAGTAGAGCTGCCTCCTTTGTGAAGTGGGATTACATAGGATATTTTCCAGATGGTGGGAATTTTAGTTTCTACTATGGTTCTATTGATTAGTATCGAGATGGGGTAAGCAATAGCATCAGCTGATTTTTGTAGGTACTCGGCAGGGAGTTGATCAGCAGAAAGTGTAGTGGGTTTTAATTTTTTGATCAAGGTACGGATAAGTGAAGTGGCAACTGGTTGGAAGCTGAGCATAAGTAGGTTTCTAGGGTGCTACTTTCAGGACCAGGGGAGCTAGGAGGTAGTTGGCTAGCTAGGGCTTGAATTGTCTCAGTAAAGAATTGGTTAAAACTATCAGAAACATCTTCAGGGGTTTTATCAATAGTAGTAGCAGGGATTGGGGTTGAGGTTTGTCCAGGATGTAGTAGATTATTTAAACCTGCCCAAAACGTCTGAGGGTTATTTTGGTTTACTGTCTGTAAATTACAGTAGTATTGTTTTTTGTCTTGTAAAATTGATTTTTTGGTTTCGTTCCTGGATTGCCTGCATTTAATGTGATCTTGAGGGTCTTTAGAAGAACGCCATAAAGCCCATGCTTTGTTTCTAAGGGTAATTTTGAGTTTAGACTCTATAGAAAGCCATGGTGCAGTTTTCGCCTTGGTTCTCTTTGAACGAACAGGTGCATGCAAATCAAGGATCTCAAGGAATTTGTTGTTAAAGTATGCTACTGCTTCCTCTAAGTGTAGGTGTTTTAGAATAGACCAATTGCACGAGTTTAGTTCTTGTTGGAATTTGGCAGGGTCAAAGTTTTTATTGTTTCTAACCTTTCTGAGTAAGGGTTGTTGGGAATTAATGGTTTTGTGCTTAATTACATATGTGAGAAGGTGATCGCTTAGGCGTTGTTGGTTTTGATTGTAAGAATTTGAAGTTTATTAGAGGATCAAAGCAGTCTCTAATTAGTTTGGGTGGTGATACAATTTCTAAAAGCCGGTGTATTATCTGGATTATAGAGAATCTTGTTAGCTATGATCAGAAGGTTATATTGTATGAGACTGGGAAATTCTAGCCACCCAAGCTGTTTGAGCTAAATAAATAACACTCTTATTGTATAAAACATGCAACCTAACTCTAATAAATCTGCCAAAAAGGGGATACTTTTGTTTTATTTAATTGCAGTTCACTGAACATATTTAGTAGGTCAAAAACGTATGCTTAGATATGTATATTTCAGCAAAACACTAATCTCTGCAATTAATGGGTGACCAAAAGCACAGGTGATTAACCACATCAATCAACTGTAATTCCTACACATAAGCATTAAAATTGCATTCTGTGTAGTACTAATGACTAATTAATACTCCATAAATATACTAAAAAAGTATGTACATTAAGTCAAATATTTTAAACAGCTATAAAAATACAAAGTTGTTAATGCACTAAATTAACACAATTTATTTTATAACTAGAAGAATTAATAAAATGCCATTTTGATATGGTGGTTAATTTATCATCTTTGTGCAGCATGTAAATGGCAACTGACCAAAATCAAACACAGAGCTACAGTAAGAAGTCTGTTTACAGCTCACTGCACTAATACACATAAAAAAAAAATTCTGTGGCAAACTGCAGCTAGTTTCAACACAAAGCGCTTCTCAGGAAACAGTAATCTTGAATCAGGGCATGCCTGTAGAACAATAGTATTGCTATATAGAATAAAATGAAAAACAGTTGGGGGGGATTTAATAAAGCCTACATGGACTTATTTGCTGTGTTGGCATGTTGCTTACATGGAAATGTGTGTGCTGGTAGCCCTGGCAGTTATCACTGCTCTCATACTTGACACACCTCACAGTTGTACCACATGTTTCCTAGGGGGGACATCCCACATGGCCATTTAAGTAGCTATGCACTGGAACCATGGATGATGACACCCATCAGAAATGCACACATACCCACCAAAGAATGCCATAAGGAGGCACACACACACACACACACACACACACACACACACACACACACACACACACACACACACACCAAGAACATCATAGAGCATGTGTGTTTGGGCTGTTGAAGTCATGGTTCTAGTGCCTCGATATATCTGGCGGAGACTTACAGTATTCTCTAACCACATGTGCACAGATGTTCACAGTATGTGCCATGCTACACAATGATCCTGCAGAAACAGCTGCAGCAGGATCAGCAGAGGGAAGGGATACATAGCTTGTCCACCAGTGCCTAGGTCACCACAGCCGCACCCACAGAGAGACTCATAGGAGGAACCCCCTGAGGCTGTCCCTGTAGGCAGACGTAGGTGTGCCCAATATTCCCTGGCCTTGGCCAAAAGACAATGCATAGCACATGCACATGCACTGACAACCTAGGGCCCTAGGGACTGACACCATACTCCATATCAGTAAAAATGATGCCAGCCCACACAACCTGTACCTCACCATATATTGGCTGTAGACTGCATGCATCAGACAGAGTCTGCCACAAACTGCAGGTCTGTCAGCTGCTGCATTTGCAAGGTAAGTCACTCTCTTGTACACCACTTGTAAGGGGTACTACGATATGGTAGCATATGTATGGACCTGCTGCATGTATGCAAGGGAGTATAGTGGGCTACTTGCAGAGATCTATAGTGGCCAACTGGGCTACTTGTACAGATCTAACACCCACTTGGGACAACTGGTACTTTGTTTACTAGTATGTGCCCCATAATAGCCACTAGGCCACATGGCTGAAACTCCATGACAGTATTTCTGGGAGATGACAAACAGAGGAGTCACAAGACAGTCGCACGACTGTCTATGCCAACAGAGCATAGGCTGGTGATCCCTCACCCAAATCACATCCCAAATGCTGTAACGGTAAATCTGCAATGATATACCAGCAGACCGGACAATTCTTCTATCTTATTGATAGTGTGAGGAAGGAAACCTTTCTGTCTGGCAGCTGGTGTGTCTCAGTGGGCCAGTGAAAGTAGCATATGTGATGGCGCTGATGGTTCAAATCTGGCAGCATCCAACATCTTTTACATGTGAGGTACTCATATGGTGGTACCCCACAGACTGTCAAAACCACTCAATATCTTTCTGCAAGAAAGCTGGACAAAGCCAGAGTGAATGGGGGCACAAAGGGCCATACCTACAGATAGACATTGTACACACTTTGAGTAACCTAGCAGGTGACTAGTATAACAGCAGGCTACAACAGGTCAGATTAGATGCAGGATGTAAAGGCCATCACTTAAATGTGCCAGTAGGTACAACAAGTCAGTGACCACTGTACAGTTTAGCACCAAGAAGCCACAAATGTATAAGTAATGCAGCAGACATGTGGGGCAAAATGCTGGGCATTCTGCAAAAACATGTACAGGGAGAGGTATGCAGATTGCCTGTGTGTGGTGTTTCATCATGTATTTTAGTCACATCATACCTCTCAACTTCTTAGAGCAGGAAATCTGGCAAAACAAAGTGAATAAAAGTAGGACCAAGGCCCACAAATTGGGACAGGTCTTAAATATTTGCTCCTACAAATGCAGAATGTCAATAGAATAACAGGTTCTGCATTAACATGACTCTGATGATGTGCATGGAGTCTGAAACTCAAATGTCTGTCATTATTTATTTACTTCAACCTTCACTGCTTTGCCAATAATTTGCCAGAAAACCACAATGCTATGTGAAATGGGACAAAAATATGTGGCAAAAGGCTGGACAGTTTGTGAAGCTCTGTACAGTTCTGAAGTTTGAGTCACATATTAAAGTCAGTAATCACAGGGGAATGCCTTGGACAATATCAGGCAACTGCAGTACTGTGGTAACAGGTGCAGCAGCCAATAGTCTGTAGCATACAATAATCCCAGACTGGAGTACAGGTAGCTCTAACCTGGAGTCACCTTGCAAGTACTGACAATACACAGTACTGACAATTACACTGGGCATGCTCCTACACTTAGCTAACTTGAGCCCAAATCTGTTGCCTGTACCGTCCAAAGACCTGCTATGTGGAAATATGTCTGTACGTACATACAGCTACATATACATATCTGTGTCTCCCTCTTCTCCTCATGCTTGATTACTGTCTCTATCCATATGTGGCATATATATATATATATATATATATATATCAAACAAAATATATATACATATATACATATATATATATATATTTATCAAACAAAAAACTACAATCCACTCTGCTACAGGCCCCATGAAGGCTCAGTGTCTCTCCAACCTAACACCACTCTTAAGTATTCAACTACAGTACCACCTTTAACATTCCTATAAGAAAAGTGCAGTCCGGGTCTGAACTGTCTGCAAACAGCTACAGCTAACTTTGAACCTAACACCACTCTTAAGTATTCAACTCCAGTACCACCTTTAACATTCCTATAAGAAAAGTGCAGTCCGGGTCTGAACTGTCTGCAAACAGCTACAGCTAACTTTGAACCTAACACCACTCTTAAGTATTCAACTCTGGTACCACCTTTAACATTCCTATAAGAAAAGTGCAGTCCGGGTCTGAACTGTCTGCAAACAGCTACAGCTAACTTTGAACCTAACACCACTCTTAGTCAACTCCGGTACCACCTTTAACATTCCTATAAGAAAAGTGCAGTCCGGGTCTGAACTGTCTGCAAACAGCTACAGCTAACTTTGAACCTAACACCACTCTTAAGTATTCAACTCCGGTACCACCTTTAACATTCCTATAAGAAAAGTGCAGTCAGGGTCTGAACTGTCTGCAAACAGCTACAGCTAACTTTGAACCTAACACCACTCTTAAGTATTCAACTCCGGTACCACCTTTAACATTCCTATAAGAAAAGTGCAGTCAGGGTCTGAACTGTCTGCAAACAGCTACAGCTAACTTTGAACCTAACACCACTCTTAAGTATTCAACTCCGGTACCACCTTTAACATTCCTATAAGAAAAGTGCAGTCAGGGTCTGAACTGTCTGCAAACAGCTACAGCTAACTTTGAACCTAACACCACTCTTAAGTATTCAACTCCAGTACCACCTTTAACATTCCTATAAGAAAAGTGCAGTCCGGGTCTGAACTGTCTGCAAACAGCTACAGCTAACTTTGAACCTAACACCACTCTTAAGTATTCAACTCCGGTACCACCTTTAACATTCCTATAAGAAAAGTGCAGTCAGGGTCTGAACTGTCTGCAAACAGCTACAGCTAACTTTGAACCTAACACCACTCTTAAGTATTCAACTCTGGTACCACCTTTAACATTCCTATAAGAAAAGTGCAGTCTGGGTCTGAACTGTCTGCAAACAGCTACAGCTAACTTTGAGTATGTGTCTAACTGTTTGAGCCAATCTTCATTTTCCCCTGGAGAGCACTGTGCTTTGGCTGTAAGCAGCCCCCCCACCACCACCACACACACACACACACACATCTTCCACTTTCTCTTATTCCCTTCTGTTAGCAAATAGTATCAATAACTGATCAATACTGTGTGTTTGTTTATTTAAACTATACCACAGTAGCCTACTGATACAAGGTTATCCTGGTTTTCCACCTGAGAAATTAAGACAAGACTTACAGTTTCAGAGCAGTCCTTGGTCAATTGTGATTGTTCTTAACACATACTTGTCTTGCTTTGGCTCATTAGTAGCAGTACAAAGAACTCCTCACACCCTTGTTCTCCCCTCCCCTTCCCTGTTTATTACCTTAAGACAATCCCAGAGTTAATAAATATTACCTGTGGCAGGCACCATTTGTAAAACTACAATCCACTCTGCTACAGGCCCCATGAAGGCTCAGTGTCTCTCCAGTAAGTGATTTACAACTGTAAATGCCTATTTATGTTGAATTGTATTAGACATTTTACAACTGTATATGTTTATGTTGACTTTCAAGCCTGTACTCCAATCTGCTTACTTACACTATCAGACTTGTTATCCCACTCATAATTTCAAGCCTGTACTCCAATCTGCTTACTTACACTATCAGACTATTTACCCCACTCATAGGACCAAAAACTGGGACTGGGTTAGCCCTGCTCCGCCCTCGCTACGCTCGGGCTCACTCCCCTCCCTGCCCCCTTATCCCACCCGCCCCCACTGTGTCTACATTTATAGCCACTAGGCCACACCCCTACTTCCTCTCCAACCTACACAACTTCCTCTCCAATTTCCTCCCCCCCACCACTTTACTATTTAACCACTACTATTCCTCTGAAGCACATTGACCCCACCCATTGATGACATATAACATGTCTATAAATAATTATAAACTCCTTCCTCTTATCTTACCACTCTTAATTCTGCCATACTTTCTTACTAGCTATGAAAATCTCACATTCGTAGGTTTCTCTTATCCAAAATGCCAAACCAAGACCCCCTACCTCCACTGACTCAAGGAACTTGCCCACTACTACACTACCCCAAAAATGATAAATTCCAACCACTTGCTTCTAAAAAACACTCCAATCAACACCAAAATCCAAATATGAACTAAAACTACTATTCAAAGTTATTAGACTACTAGCGTATCTAAGAAAAAACATAACCAAAGATGGGGACATTCATCCTAATCCAGGCCCAACCTTAACTCAAAATCCTACCAGCCCACCACTCTCCCACCGACTGGTCAACTCCCTCCTAATATGCCACTTAAACATTAGAAGCCTAAACAATAAGATACATAGCCTGCATGCTGTACTAGCCACATACCTCCCCAACATAATGTGTCTATCTGAAACATTGCTCCGGCCATCAACCAAAGACAATGAGATCCTGCCTCCTGGTTACAATATACTTAGGGCAGATAGAGTAAAGAAAAGAGGAGGTGGAATAGCCGTCTTATATAATAGCACACTTAACATCATAACTAACCCTATACAACCACCCCAGGTCTCTAACGCTGAAATACTAACTCTAAAAATTCTACTAAATAATCATAAGGGCATTAACCTAATTGTCACCTATATTCCCCCGGGAACAATGTAGAAACACTAGAGGTCATTCTACATTGGATAGCCAACAACTACCCTCAAGAAACCATTGTCCTGGGCGATGTTAATATTGACTGGAACCAATGCACAGCACAGTCCAACCCCATCCCTGTTAACCTACATGGATTCTCTCAGATAATATCATCTACCACACGTACAGGTAACAATAACCAAAAAGAGAGTATACTAGACTGGATACTCACCAACAGTCATCCCCAGAACTATATGTCTGGAACTCTCCTAATGATCTTAGTGATCACCTGCTCACATACATCATGAAAGACAAAATTAATTGTACAAGCTTACCTATTTATAGGTCTATCAGATCGAAGAAAAACTTTGACCCAACTAAATTTCAACTTGAACTCAAATCATGTAACTGGACAAAACTAAAGTTCCTTCCCCTTGATGAGGCAGTGTCATCATTTAACAATTCATTCCTTACTATACTTGACTCGCATGCCCCTAAATATCAATAAGAATTAAAACTCAACTAGCACCCTGGCTAACAACAGACACCAAAACCAAAATAACAACTAGAGACAAAGCGTGGGATAAATGGCACTACCAAACTACCCTAGATCGTATCAAATTCCAACAACTTAGAAATGAGACTCAAAAGCCATCATACTAGATAAGAAAAATTACTTCTACAATCTGCAACATAAACATCAGAATAACCCTCAAAAGTACTGGGCAGGCATAAATAAACTTCTCCAACCAGGCAAATCCACTACTCCGACCCCAGGAACATTATCTGACAAGAGCCAAGAAGATATAGCCAATTCATTCAATACTTTCTTCACAGAAACCATCCAATCATTAGCTAACCAACTTTCTCCTCCCCACACTTCTATAAACACTATACCCAACTCACCACTCTCTTTTAACTTCCAGCCAGTGTCCACATCCTTTATCAGATCCCTTTTGAAAAAACTGAAGCCAACCATCCTTTCAGCCGATCTTCTGCCGGCTGAATACCTGCAAATTGCTGCAGATGTTGTAGCCTACCCTATCTCAATCCTAATTAACAGAACCATAACCGAGGCCTCAATCCCCTCAATTTGGAAAATATCCTATGTTATTCCACTCCACAAAGGAGGTTCATCCACAGAACTATCCAACTATAGATCTATAGCCATACTATCACCACTTGCCAAAATTATGGAAAAGTGCATGCACAACCAACTAATGCTCTATCTAACCCAAAATAAACTACTCACAGACTCTCAACATGGATTCAGACTCCATCATAGTACAACCACTGCCCTCCTCTCTTTTACTGAAAACATTAATCTTAACCGAATAATAAAAATATCCTCCGCTCTCTTCCTGTCCCTATCGAATGCCGTCGATATGGTAAACCATCAGATACTTCTCTATACTTTAAAACCCTGTATCTAGATACTCCAGCCCTTGACTGGTTTCAAGCTTACCTCACTGGGAGACAACAAGCAGTAATGTGGCAAAACAAGCTCTCCTGCCTACTACCAAATACCATAGGAGTTCCTCAAGGTTCCATATTAGGACCTCTCCTCTTTTCAGTCTTCATAAACGACATCCAAACAGTCATCCCTGAAGCCACCTGCATTCAATATGCAGATGACTCGACTATAATATGTTCCAATGCCTCTCTTGCAAATCTACCAACTACCACCCAACATAGCTTCACCAAAGTCGAAAACTGGCTTGCCAACCATCTCCTGATCTTAAATCCAAACAAAACCAAGTTACTTCTCTTCTACCCAACCAATAGATCTCTGACTGAAAACCTCACTATAAAATCCAATAATGGGACCATCATCTCCCCAGACACCTATACAAAGCTATTAGGAGTAAACATTGACAATAAACTCAGATTTGATATACATATCAACCAAGCCATTAAGTCAGTCAACAAGAAACTTGGGACCCTATATAGAATTAAAGCCTTCCTTACCCCGAATGCCAGGGCAGCCACAGCCCGTTCACAC
The DNA here is from genome assembly GCF_019279795.1 of Protopterus annectens. Classification (NCBI taxonomy): domain Eukaryota; kingdom Metazoa; phylum Chordata; order Ceratodontiformes; family Protopteridae; genus Protopterus; species Protopterus annectens. The sequence goes on along the minus strand of NC_056728.1, from coordinate 153,058,123 downwards.
CTTCTCTCTATCCTACTATATGCCTCTCCTGTCCTCACTCACCTTAACAAATCTGATCTGGCCAAGCTCTCATCCTGCTATAATCACATTGCCAGGTTCGTTACAGGCCTACCCTACAGAACACACCACTGTACTAACCTGAAAAAGCTTGGATGGATAGAATTCCCACACCTTCTTCACCAGTCCCAACTCATAGAGGCCTTCAAAATCCTTAAACAACCTGAGAATACCCCAGCACTAAAAAACTTAATGACTCCCTACTCCAATCTAAGCTGCCTTCGCTCAGCAAACAGACTCCTTGTCCAAACAACTAAATCTCTCAACCTAGGTGGTGACGCGCTATTTGCCAACACCACTGGTAAAATATGGAACTCTCTCCCAAATAACATCACACTTGCAACTTCTCTAAGTCAATTCAAAAATAGTCTAAAACTCCACTTCAAGTCACACTGGCTATGTCCTTGCTCAAACCCAGACTAGCTCTGTGCCATTAACTAAAACATAAACAACTAGCTAGATGATAAGCACTTTGTATACTGTGATAAAGAAATATGTATCCTGTCTAACTCTATGTCATTATACTGCCTACCATCCTTGCTAATATGTTATTAATGTTACATTTGTAGTAATCTCAGAAATAGTAATGGCAGTCTTGTACTTGTATGTAAATAGCCTATGTTTTTGTTAAGTTCTTTCAGCTCATTTACTGTACCTAATTATCAATGTAACTCTGTTGGAGCTTTTCTCCACGGGCCTCCGCTGAAAAAGGACATGTATCCAGTCGGACCATCCCGGTTAACAGATGTAAAATAAATAATAAATAAATATATGTGTGTGTGTGTGTGTGTGTGTGTGTGTGTGCGATAACAAGATGTATATATAGCTATATAAAGTATAAAGATACGTAGACTCCCCACATAGTTCTACAGAACACATTTACATTACTGACACACACAACCATATTTAAGGAAACAACCCTGTTATATACCATTGATACAGATATGGGCAGGGATGTACAAATGTTCCCACATACCTCTGAATACTGGGGATATCTGCACATACGCATCAAAACAGCTGTCCAATGGCACCAGACCAAGGCTGCAACAGTACATAATCCACTCACCCACAGATCCCTGAGCCTGCGGGCTGTCACCTTGCAGACAGACATAGGTTCACAGGAGGTATAATGTACAATGGGTGCAATGCATTCCTTGGACAGGCCATATTGTCCCTGGCCATTTGTCTGCCTTTCAAACTGCAAACAGTCACATATGTCCACACTGGTAAGCATGCACATATAGCAGGGATATTACCAGGTATCCCACCCCTAGAACACTGGATGCAATAACAGTACCAAGCAGTATCACTCTACAAGCCACACATGCTGTCTAACACAAGGCCACTTTGTGTACTCCACAAGTACTATGCCTGCATCAACATATACAGAAAATGTAACCTGTGGCACATGCAATGGGTACTGTGATCTGTAGTGCATAATATCTAGATAGGTAGGTGTTCTACTCTCACATCTTCCAACACTGTGTGTGTCAATATATCCCCTCACAGCACTATGGACATATGGGCTGTCTCTTTGCAATGGTATACATTTTATGGCCCTGTGACTGGCTGCTGGCATCTAAATTCCCTCCTGTACAGGGTCTGTGGATGTCATCCACCTTAAGAGCACTGGATGATAGTCTAACAACAGATAATCTCCATGGCCCACATGATAAGTCCTGTAAGCTATGGATTGTGCGACTAGATAGGTAGGGGTTCTAATCTCACAGTATTCAACTTATGTGTATGTAAACTTATTTCCATGCAGCACTTCAGACAAGCCTGTAGGAGCTATCTCTGTGTAATTTTTATGCATTTTATGCCCGCTGACTAGCGGCTGGCCTCAACATTGGCCTCTGTTAGAAGGCCTGCTGATGTCATCTACCTTAAGAGCACTGTCTGACAGCAAAATATTAGATAAACAGTGTGGCATATGCAATAAGTACTGCGAGCTGTAGTGTGCAATACAGGATAAGTAGGAGTTCTAATCTCCCAGCATCCAACTTGTGCATGTGTCTGTGTGTGTAAATATGTCCCCATACACCTCTAAAGACATGCACATGTGGCCTAACCCTGTGCATTGGTTATGCATTTTACAGCCCTGTGACGAGCCGCTCACCCTAAATTGCCCTCCTCTGCATAAGCATAATTGATGTTCACCACCATCTACAGTTGCATGTGCAGAATAAGCAGGTGACATGTATCAAGGGTAGTAGAATGTGTCACAGAGTATGAAAGCATGATGACGCTGACTGTCCCCATTGTCCCTGACACACTGATCTACACATAAGCACCTAGGAGGCATGCACATATACTGTCAATACCTTGCTGACATCATATCTCTGCTGTACTGCCTTGCCATCCTGTGACGCTGTATTGCTACCATGTGTCCATAGGTGAACCACTCAGACTGCTGGGACAAAAGTATACACAGGTCTATGACACACCTGTCATTCTATAGCATTACTGCCAGTGCACCATCAGGCAACAAAGATACACAATGTTTGATGTGTAGTCCTGACACATGCCAGCATAAAGTACCTGTCATGTCCCACAACTGCCATGGCATAACACTACTGCACTACACAAACACATGTAAAGTTATATAGTCACCCTGTGCATCAAACACATATAAGCAGGTCCCCGCATTGATGGCATGGATGGCAGGGATGTGGCACAGGTATCATCACATGCACAGGGTGTGGTGTGGGGGTGCCAGAGGCCTGGGCTGTACTAAACAGTTGACATTATGTGTGTGATTCAGGAAGGGGTGCTAGTTACATGGGCCATGGAGAGGTGCCATGTGCATGCATGTGACAGTGGTGTTGGAGTGTGTACGTGTACACAGTCAAGCCCAGTGCTAGCCTTACACATGTGTATAGTGGACAGCTGTGAAACATACATGGTAGAGTGGACAGTTCATCTCTGGCAATGAACATGAGAACTGGCTTCACCAGGAGTAGCAAGGGCAGCACCATGCTCAAGGTCAGATGCGGTGCTAGTACCTGATGGTGACTGCTGTCAGCTGGGACTGTGTCCCCCATGGGACTGTCCAGGACCACGTGCCCATGGCCTGCCATGTCGTGGTGTGGACAGCACACTTCCCTCTGTAATGCTGGAGGTGCTACCACTATGGGGTCATGAATGTGCATGGCCATGTGGACTCCCATCAGGTGGTGTTGCTGGCCTACGTCCACATGTCCAACGCCCATTTCCAAACACATGTTCCAGCACAGACAACGTGCGCTCAAAGACAGACACTGTCTCAGCCCACCGTCCATCCACTACATCAGTGAAATGTTCTATGGCATCACCAATGCAGTGGAGGCAGTCACAGATGTCAGACTGTGCTGCATCCATAAATCTAAGCATCCATCTGGTGTTGTGTTCAGATCATGCTTGTGGCTCCATGACAGCCCAAAACATGCAGTGAGTGACCCAAGATGTGACACCTGCAACACGAGATGGATGGGCAGCAGGCCTTCTTTGAACACCCCTGTCAATCTGCCTGTGTGGGACCTCACCAGGTCTCTGGTTATGGCCAGAGTCTATACTCACTGACACCATGCTTCTCAAATTGTCCTGTAGTATGTCACCACTCTCTGACTGTCCAATATCTGTGGTCTCTGGTGACTGGGTATGTATGGGCATACTGACTGTGTGTGGGGAAATGGGGCAGAAAAGGGATGTCAACCTCTGGGACAGATTCAGCCACTGACAACCTCATCTGTGCCTCACTATGGCTACCATCATCATCAGATTCCAATGAGACACTGACATCAGGTTGTACGTTGGACAGACTCCAACCCCCCTGTTCACCTGTGAGAAGCAAGACAAAAGCAGTACATTGCTACCTGAACTATTATGTATGGTAATCCACACAGACTCATGCAGATGAGGATCCACAACTGTATTACATGTCCCACATCTTCTAATCTCTGATCCCATGCACAAGCTCACAACATACAAAGACAATCTAGGCCCTGTATAACATGCATGTCACCTACATCTGGGTAACATTGACAGTACAAAACACCCATGAGGTATGCAATATGACAGTGTGTGTGAAAGAACTACACATAATACCCAGTACACCATTCTTGACAATGGTATGCTAGCTGTAGTAGAACTGCCTCAGGTATGTACCTTCTCCCTATTGTGTTTGAATGGGCATCTTGGAGTAATTGCCTCATGTATAGCAGTCTGTGTAATTGCTTATAACTATATGTGCAAACATGTTAATGTTTACACAAATACACACCTGTAATTCCCTAGGCTATGCACTGCAGTTAACTGCTCCGAAATGGAACATGCAACTATTCTACTCTGGCTAAGCATAACAGTTGTGCATAAGGCAAAATGGCAGCCCTTAACATTCATAGCATATATATGATCTGTAAAACAACAGTATCATACTTACCAAGTACAGGACCACAAACTCCAGCCACACCTGACAGACCTATGAAAAAGTGAGGGAGAGGTATTGTCAGCAACACCAAACGTTGCAGTTGTTACAAGGTAATATGTGCACATATCCACATGTACAGCAGCTGATGTTACACTGGCTATATTGCTGACATTCTGATTATGTGTGCACAACGGTGGGTAAAATCCAACCCCCCAATGCAGATAGACTTGACACCAATGTACTGATCTGTAGGGCCTCCACAATGACTGCTAATGTATTACAGTAAGCTTACCTGGATGCTCCTGTGATGTGGATGCTGTGGCTCCCACCTCCAGGATGTACGGCATGATGGTTTGCTGGGAGCTGTTGTTTGATTCTAGTTTCACAAAGAATTCTTCTGTTGTTGAGAGTGTTTTTCCTGTTGCAGGATCTCCACCGGTGGCAGCATGATCCCTGGCAACAGCAGTTGCCCTTTGATGTGCTGCATTGACCATATCTGTGGCCTGGTGTCAGATCTGCTCATAGGTCCTGTTATGTTGGCTAATATGATTAACAGCCCTCACAAGGTCGGCTCACAATACTGTCCACTATTCATGATTGTGACGACCCCTTGAAAGCAGGATGTGATGGTTGAGTCTGAGTGCATCCAGTATAACGTCATTCTCTGCAGATGAAAATGGAGGATTTCTCCATCATTACATTGTTCCTGCAAGACAAAAAGAGGGAAACACATTACAGGACCAGATCCACAGATGTCTACTATGCACAGACCCTACAAACCCATAATGGGCTGCACTATCCACTGCTCCCTCACACGTCATACCCCACAGTTTGGCAACACACTACATGTGTGGCTATAACTAAGATAGTAGCAATGCTGGGTAATGTCCCTGTGTGCTGTGACATTCTGCTGTATGCCTCTACACCCAACACTGCAGTGTACTGTGCTGTGTCCCCTATGGGAAAATCCCCACTAATATTTCATACGGCTACTGTCGGACAAATTACAATGTGCTATTCCAACAACTACAATTTGGACAGTCCAGCAACACCAGTATGCCACAATGACAGACAACAATGCAAACCTGCTATAGCATATGTACCCCACAGGCAACGTACCTCTCAACTATGCAGCTGTTTGCAGAATGTCACCATGTTTGCAACATAGATGTGGTCCTTCTTGCACAAACTTGTGGATGTCTGACAAATGGTCATCCACTGATTGATGGTTGCAGTCAGAAAACTGACACAGAATCTAACTGTCACCCATCAGACCCCTCAAATAACACTTATGCTACAGTAATATATGTTACTCTATTCACATTCTTACTTTGTATGGCCAATATGTATACTCTGTCACTGAGTTTGGGCCTTTGTCCCCTCATTAAATATGGCTTTGTCCTGATTTCTTACTGTAAGTGGTTGAGAGGTATGTTAGGCATAGCTCTCAACCAGACAGGGACAAATGTCCACAAAACAGGGACTTAGCCAGAGTACATCAGGGACATTCATGGACACTTTTACAATGTTAGTACAACTTATGTGTGACATTGACAGATTGAGAGGAGGTGAATTACATTGCATCGTTTGATGTTATGGAGTGTACACCCTTATTTAGTGTCACTATGTCTGCATGTAATCCACTGTCTTTAGTACAACAGCCAACCATTGTAGGAGGGATGGACAGGGACAGAGCAGAGATGTAACTCAAAGCAGGGACTGTTGAGAGGCATGCCTGTATGTGATGGACATCAGAGTATCACGGACATGTCATTATCATAGATCTAATACAAGCCTACTGTTTTAATCCCTATTCCCCATACCTCCATCCTCTCACCTGCATCCCATTTTATGGAGAAATGTAGTACATACCTGGTAGAGTGATGTATTCCTTTTTATGAAGTGTTCCTCTGCAAATACTTTGCACAAACGTTGTCTGTGTGAGTAAACCACATACAGATATGTTCCCCATAAGCAGTTGCTTGCTGTTTGCAGGTAATGCTCATTAACAGGTGATTGCCTGTGCACCAATCTGTGGCTCAGACTTGCTAACTACATCCAAAATAGCTGAATTGTACTATCATTAGCCAATGACATGGCACCACAGTGCAGTTTATAAGAGCTTCATGTAGGCCTTGGCCCCTTTCTTAGTTTTTGAGATGCACATTACTGAGGTGTGGAGACTACAGCATCACAGAGGGTAAGTACAAATACTGTCCACTGTAGAGATGTATGGAGTATGTCCACAGTTTTGGCTCATATGTTTAGTCAGTGTCCCATGACAGTGTGATCATCTGGCAGTTCACTGGAAAAAAATGTGTCACAGTTCATACCCATCAGAACATGCATGCTAATGCAGTAGCTGCTATTTTATCAACTTACTATCTTTGTAGGGGCACACTGTGGTATCTATACCTATCTCTGGGCCTCCCCCCCTTTTATGTATGGCTGTGTCTGGATCCCTTGTTATAGGTGGTTGGGAGGTATGGTCTGTCTGTAACAACTACCTTAAAATATGGCCATGTATGCTCCAGGCTGTAGCTGCTGCTGCAGCGTAGGACACACAGGGGTGTGTGTGATTATTTTGGAGGCCAGAAAGCTGTATGTGTAACTCTGACAGCTGTGGCAGCCCTGTCATTACAGCAGAATCAGGGTACCCATTATAGTCCAATAGAATGCATGTGCTTAAGGTGCATATGCTATGTAATAGTGCCAATAGCAGAGTAGCAGGCGACATATAGTTAGGCAATACGAATATGTGCAGTGCGTCCCTACCTGCAGGTCTGTGACTTGCAAAACTGGGTAGCTGATAATTCAGCAGTAACCTATGGGATTAAAATTGCATGACTCGGTCATTACTTGCTGTGTTCACAACAATGTAATTGAAGTGCAACTTACTGGATTCAAATCCAGGACTGTGTGTGTGGCAAATTGTTCAGTATACAAACCATTTAACAGACAGCTACTTAATCACTACAGGATGAGGTGTATTTGCCAGATATATGTGCTGACATACAGGCTGTGACACATGTCTGCATCCATCAATATATGCATGGCTTTCAAAGGCAGTTGTTCTGCAGCAGGATCATCGGTTCATAGGTTCATAGATGTTTACTAGGCTAACAACCACAAGGGCCTTTTTAAGCCTAGCCATGCATCCCGAATTTCTGACAAGTTCTGATACCCTTGATAAAGTGTAAGTATGGGCCTGGGAGATGAATAATTTAAAGGTTACCTGTTTGCATCAGAGACATACATGCCAAACCAGTGATGAATTTAAAGTTTCCCATCTAATTGTCCAAGTTGCATTTGAATTGGATTAGGGAGGAACTCTGCTTTCCATGGATGGAGCCTGTTCCATAGACAGAGTAGTCTCTGAGATACATACCTATCTCTCCAGCAGGTCCTATTTATATCAAAGACAAGGTTTAAGTCTTTAAAATGGGTAATTCTGGTACTGTTTGTTTTGTGGATATACAGGAGGTCCATCAGAGTGGGGTCTGACAATGCCCTGTATGCCAGGATCTCCCCTCAAAACCCTGTAGGAGACGGAATACAGGGATAGGGCCTTGAGGAGGTCTGCATAGGACATATTACTTACGTCCTGTATTCTTTTAGTGAGGAACCTCTGTGAGCATTCCAGTTGTTGGATATGGCCTTGTTAGGTACATACCAAAGGGGCATTGTACTCAATGATAGGTCTGATGAATGCCAAATACAGAGGAACAATGACTTCCTTGGACTTAGATGCCAAACCTTTGTTTATAAGTTGCATAACATAGAATGATTTCCTCACCACTGCAGACATGTGATGATCAAAGGCTAGATTATTATCTGTGTGTGTCCCTAAGTCTATGACTACTGGGTTAACTCTAAGGGGTGTGTTGTCAATATGATAGTTACCAGGGATGGATGACTTCCCAAAGGATACTATTATGCAGTTTTGGCATTTGGCTTTAGTCCATGACTCTGACACCAGTTGTTTGTCTTTGTCAGCCCCTGACCCATCTGAACATATATACTGTTCCAGTGACACCTTAGAAGGTTTTTTTCAAGATGTTGAAGGTAAAAAGGAAAATTTTCCTGCTATCCCAGGTCTCATGTACTTTCATTATTATTTATTTGGCTGGTTACTGGTGTATATTTGCTTCAGAGTCTCAGGTACACTCCCATTTGTCACATTAAGTTTGATTTCAAGCTGTCAGTGGCAATCAGTATGCATTGCTGGAAACACGTGTCTTAACAAAGATCTGTGTGGCCTAGTGGGTCAGTGCAGTAAGCTGTAGTTGACAGAGGCCTGGGTTTGAAACATGGCAGCAGTGATTATTTTGTACATCTGCCTAACGCTGTGGGAAACACATAGGATCATTAAGGCACATTAAAGCTCATTTATGCAAGTTTGCACAGTCTGTGTGACACTCCGCATAGCTCCACACAAACTCACGCAAAAAAATTAAAAAGAAAAGATAAAGAGGGGTGATGGGACAGTGGTGAAATGGAGGACAAGCAGAGAGAAAAAGATAGTGAAAGGCAGGTAGGGATGTGCAGGAAGGGTGTAGGGAAGAACCATAGATTTCCAATTCTTGTACAGCAACAGCTGTGCAGTTTGACAGATTTTGGGGATGAATTTGGACTCTTGATCCCCAGAGAAAGGGGTAGGTACAACATAAATATGTTCTCAAGCTAATTGGACCAAATTACTCATGTCCAGTGGACATGTGTGCGGAATAGAGAGCTATGCATGGGGCAATACTTTTTATGTGGAACAGGTGCCCATTTTTTTTTAATAAGGTGAAAATGGAATGTTGGGGATGGAATATAGGTACGTACGGGGAGGTAAGTTGGGTAGGAGTGGATGCAATTGCAGACAGATAAGACAGACAAAACAGCAGACAGGGGTGGTGTGTCACACATAAGGAGGGTAAACACTTTGGATGGGGAGGGTGTTGTGGAATCTGAAGTGCATTTGCCTCCAGATGGCAGCAGTGTGACTGAGATCTCCACCCATGGGCAGATGACAATGCCCCTTCACTGCCCCAAAGGTGGCTGTGCTGGAAGCTGGGCACCAGAGACAGACAGCCCAACCAGATTGTCCAGTCTGCCCTCAATCTGGCACAGGTGATGTTCATAGCTAATATGAACAATCCTGCGCACCATGGCCGGTAGTCAATTCTGGGTGACTACTGCCCCTCTGCCATTGCTCCCAGGAGAGATGGCCCCTGTATCCTGAGGCAGTTCCACCTGAAGGTGGTGCATGGCAAGCAGAAGGGGCAACACTGGCTTGGGTACCAGAAGTGCTGGGATCTGGTGCCACAGCCAGCTGAAGTAGGGTAGGTGGATCAACATGAACTGGCCTACCCTGAAGTGCTGTGGTTATGGAGGTAAAACAATACATATAGGTTAGTTATAAACAAAACCATTGTTAGTAATAACAGCATGCCAGAACATTGGAAATAACCCCATTACATTTCAATGCATATTATGTGAAACACAACAATAAATAACAGAACAGTCAGTATATTAACAGCATGCCAGTAACAGTTATGGCATAAGGCGAACTGAATAATTAATTCAACAAGATACGTCAATATGCAACCACTGTAATACATAACAATAATAAAACATATGCCCCAAAATAAAGTTTATAGAACAACATATGTTAATAGTAAACCATAACAATGTATAACAGTAATAAATATTTGAAGATAGGGGTGGGGAGAAAGAGAAATACAGTCCATTAATACCATTATAGGCTATATAGTTGACAACAGTACTGCTGTCTACTCTACAGGTGTGTCCTTTATGTCTGTGTAAAAGTGCCGTATAGCTGCTGTAGCATGTACATAGCTGCCAAGCTACCCACATGGGACAGTATGGGTCATCGATAACAACTGCAGGTACACAACTACACAGAACACTTGCACATCAGGTGTACCTATATAACTACAAAGTACAACAAAATGGGGACCAGCACAATGGTAAACCTTCACTGTCACAGCAATATCAAACACAAAAAAATTCCAGTGTAAGGAAACACTTGATAGCAGCTTCAATACAACAAAACTTCTTTAATAAAACACAAAGCTTTTGGACCATGCTTCCTTCCACAGTGTGAGCAAAACATTGTCCGAAATCTTTGTGTTTTGCTAAAGAAGTTTTGTTGTATTGAAGCTGCTATCAAGTGTTTCTTTAGAGTGGATTTTTTTATGTACCTATATAACTACCAATGTGTACTGTGGGATGATGTAGTGCTACTTTGCTATTTACATAATCATGTTGATGATACATCTGTGACAGAGGAATTATGCAACTGTCTTTACATTCAATGACAGTGACACTTGAGAGACATGTATGTGTACAGTACAGATAGTAAACAACTATCATGCCTTGCTTGGCAGGCATGGGGATAGCAGTGACTGCAGAGGACATCTGCATCAAATGTAGTGATAGACTGCTGCAACCTTTAACACACATTGGCATGTAGCCATATTAAAGTTTACACATTTTATTTCTTTTCTTTTATTATTATTACACTCATTTCCTGTATTTTTACATTCCTGATAATAATTGTAGTAGTCTGTAACATGTAAACACACACTAATGCAATCATAATATGTGATACCTCACCCATTTACCTGTAGTTCTTGTGGAGAGAATATCTGTAAACATTATGTGACTGATGTTGTAATAGTGAGATCTACATAGCACTGGATTTGAACCATTGTCTGTGTGCGGCATAAATGTACTTCATACACATTACTTAGCAAACTGAGCTACTGAGTCACTGCTGATTATTGATTGACTGATATTTGCCTAGAGCTCACTTGGCACCAAAATATGACCTGATAATAGTGGCACAGTTTTATATTTGACTGCAGTGATAGCTGAACACACATGCATGACATTCAAGCATGACAGAGATACTAGGTAAAGTATACATTACTACATAGAATGCAGGTGTACACAATACATTGTTAGTGTGCTGAAATATCAGTGAAGTCAACAAACAATATCCGATTATGGGTTATTATTTTCAGTCTACAACTATTACACTTTTATACCTGGCTGCAGCATTGGACCTCACAGCCCGAATGCTTGTTGCTGACATGCAAAGATGAAAACAAGACAATCCTGCTGTACGCAATTTACCTTGGTGCTATTGCTATTGGTCCATGTGTCGTTGCAGACCAGCTGTCATAATTCATTTCTTAAAAAACAGCTCTGAACCTTCATTTATTGCACAACAGACTTTAACTAGCTATATCTTCATGCAGGTACTAATATTTCGTGTTTTTATTGCAGAACAGTTGTAATAATTGATTTCTTGCAAAACAGCCCTATTGCACAACAGACTTTATTAGATATACCTTCATGCAGGTACTGATATTATTTCATGTTTTTATTGCGGAACAGTTGTAATAATCGATTTCTTGCAAAACAGCCCTATTGCACAACAGACTTTATTAGACATACCTTCATGCAGGTAATGATATTATTTCGTATTTTTATCGCAGAACAGTTGTAATAATTGATTTATTGTAAAACAGTCCTACTTCCACAGTCATTGCACAACAGACTTTATTAGAGATAAATTCAATCAGTTAAAGATATAATTTCATGTTTTTATTGCACAACAGTTATTATGCAGGTGTTGCAACACAGGTGTAATTCCATAGTTATTGCATTACAAATTTTATTGCATATACTTTATTACAGATAATGCTTTAGTCTTCCATGCTTATGACACTACAGTTGGCAGTATGCACTTCTTGCAGTACAGGTATAAAGTCCACATTCATTTCAATACAATCTTTACTGTATATACGTAATCACAGTTAATGCTTTCCTCTTTCTTGCTTATTTGACTATAGATAGCAAAATACATTTGTACTCACCATGCTCATGGTGTAACCTGGCCAAGCACCCAGCATGCACCTCAATGTTGCGGGCCCTCTCCACTGCAGCTGTTGGGAGAGAAGCACACCATTATGCATACCAGTTTTGCAGATATTCAAGATTAGATATTAGTGAAACACAGGTAATGGTACTTACATACATGTGGGACATTCCCATCCTGGAATTCTTGGACCCAGATGTCCAAGAGAGACCCTTTCCATCTTTTTAGGTCATCATGGTGGTGACGACACTACTCAACTGTGTGGGGGATACCAGTTGCACTGGTGAGGTTCCTTGCCAGCTGGACCCAGGCCTCTGCCTTGTACTCTGAGCCATGGTAACCACCCTGCATCAGCTGGCCCTCATGGTTTTTGAAAAGGAGTCTGACCATGACTCTGGATTTCTGAATGCCCCCACCCACTGCACCCAAAAGCACGAACCTTCTCCAATGTCAGACACTGTATCTTTCAGAGACAGAACTGCAATGGATTATGCTGTATTTCTGCCTATTGGACTTAATATAGCCTGTTTTCTCATCCTTACACACCATTGGGCAATATTTAAAAATGTGGGATGTCACTTATCAGTGCACAAACCAGCGTAGCTGAGCTGAGCAGTGATAAAAATCATATGATTAGCAGTACTTATCAGTGCACAAACCAGACAAGTAATGCCAAGCAGTAAACATTAGCTGCCACTATTTGCTTATACAGTGCTTAGCAAGTTTTAGCAGGTCTTAGCAGAGCTTAACTGAGTGCAGCAGCCAGTATTTAAAAATAAATTGCATAATTTGTATTTCAAACAAAAATGCTAACTTGCTCTTCCATGTATTCAAATCCTGCACCTACTGCACATGAGGCCAAAACTCTACCCATTTAGCTACGTGGATATATGGAATTTTGCAATACCTTTAAATATACCTCTGACCTACCTTTAAGCAGTGCTGAGCACTGCACCATGCCACACAAACCCTCTCAGCTATGCATAAACTTGACCATTATAGAACTAATTAAATATATCTGGTATCTATTTTTAGATGTCTGACAGGTGTCTCGGCAACACTTACCACGTTTGAGCTCCTCATTGCACTGCAAAAACATGCTTTTTTTAAAAAAAAATTTAAATCACATTGGTATAATACAATTTGACAGTGCAGGGAGTATGTTACTCATCTGCAGACACAGTTAGAACCACACTCCCTACATTGATTCATAACTGTGTTCCATGGCTTTGCCTCAGCAATGGGCCATGATTAATATGCATGGTGCACTGCTGAGAGGGAACTGTGTACATGTACAAGGTAACATTCCATGATGGCTCTACACTATGGCTACACTGATTTTATTAAATCTAAGGGAGTGTCTTTTCTGTATCTAACATAGGACAAGGTAAACTGGCAGACCATTTAAACAAACTCTCAGGAAGTACCAGCAAAGCACTATTTAGAAATTTTCACTGCAAACAAATACACATAAATACATATAGTAAAGCAAAGACAGGATAGTAGCATCCTGATGCTCTGTAAAAAAATTAGCAAATATATTTGAACATAACACAATCGGCCATTTTCAGCTTGAAAGTGTAACTATCTGATAAAAATGCCATGCCATGTTTTAACAAGAAAATATGTATGATGTATAAATTTATGCTGCCTAGGTCTGAATTACTACTGAAGGTATAGCATGCTGAATTATATCCAGATTAATCCTTTAGATATTAAAATGACTGTGTCATTCCTTAGGAAGCAATTAACTACAACATTTGAAATGAGGCGGGCTACTTTTGTATTCCAACTCAAACTATAAATAGCAAACTCTTGTCTTGTAATGTAAGGGAACTGGCAATATCATGATTAATCAGAAGGTTTGACAATGGAAAACTCAAGCACAGGTGAATGATTGTGTTGTTTTCTAAAGTGCAGCAAAAATTATGCCTAAAATTAAAATTGGAATAGAATGCAATGAAGTATAAGCAAGACATCTATGAAAAATAGAAACAAATCTTTATGTTTTTATATTATTTTATAGTGCAAAAGCAGTTTAAGGCAATATATATATATATATATATATATATATATATATATATATATATATATATATATATATATGTATACCCATTGAAATAGTACAAATAAAGCAAAACTTAAAAACTTTTAATTTTTTTTAGCAAACATAACAATAGCAATATAAACCAGAATTCAAGTGTCAGCTTCATAAAGAAAAAGTACATTCAAAGTGCAAACCTTAGCTAAAAAATTTATGTGCCTTGTGAAATAAAATATTCTAAGGCAAGATTTGCACAGGGAAATCCAAATATCAGCTTAAATGACAGTCACTACATTAGCATACCATTATAATTTAATAGTACATAAAAGCTATATTTTATTAAAGAAAACAATATAATTTTAAAGAAGTATCTTATTCTTGTGTCATAGGGGATCTCTTCATAAGTGTGGAGTTAAGTAACATCTAGTATAAGGAGGTTTTTGAATAGGTTTACTGTAAAGATTCCTCTTTTACTTGTTTATAGATATATATTAATTTTCCTTTCCTGGCATGCTGTAAACTTACCCCCCCCCAAAAAAAAGCTGCACAATATAGAAACAATTGGAGAGTTTCAGAGCATTCAGTGCCATAATTCCCCACAATAATGGCAGCACTTACACTTCGATTGTTAGTCTCTGCAAAGTCTGTAGCAATGATCTCATCCATTAGAGAGACAAAGCTGTGCAGCAACAATTAACTGCAAAAGAAGTTCCTGCTTCTGGTCATGGGCATTTTTATACTCATAGGAAGGCAATGTGAAGGGCACGATTGAACGGAATGCTTCCAAGGACATGCATAATTATAGAGTGGGTGTTTCCAGGGCGAAAACAGAAAAGGAGGGCATGTTCACTTGAAGTATAAGGAAATATTCTGCCTGATTGATGCGCAAGAGTAAGTTTTTATTAAACATGGCTTGCAGTACTGATTGTCTCTCACTCAAAATCACAGCAACAGAGAAAAAATAGCTTAGTTTTGGGTTAATTACATTTCTGAGTGGTGGGATTGTTGGATAGGGAAGGAAAATGCAATTTGGAGAAGAAACAATGTTCTGCTTCTCATAGTTGTCCTTTAAAAAAGCCCCAACCAATCAAAATCATCCGAAACAAATTTATATTGTTAATTGAATACGTAGATAATTAAAATACAATGTCTTAAAGTAAAACATAAAGAAGAAACATTATAAAAGTTAATACATGTGTATGAATTTCAATACATATATAATTTCAACATGAAACAGATTAAAACGTTTGTGACATTTGAAGTAAAATTGTTTATAATGTATAAATAAATAATAAAGTAAAATATTTCAAAGCAGAGCAGCCTTGATTTTCAAAATACTGGTAATGGAAATCTTATCATTCAAACCTGGTTTTTGAGTTGCATTCAAACAGCCATGCTAGAGTCTCACGCTCTGAGCCTCCCAGTCACCACACCTTGGGGAAATGTTAACTTCAGTCACCCCAAATTTGTATTTAACCCCATCTTTAATTGAACAGGTTATGGTATGTTTATATAAAATGTTTTTCATGTCCTTCCTTCTGATATCATATAAATGTTCATAGCCCTTCTTTGTTAAGGCACATTCGGTCTTTCCAATATAAACATTTTACAATTTTCCAATATAAAGTTTGACACGATCCTACTTTGTTTAATTAAGTTATCTCTTCTCACTACCTCTGACTGTAGAAATCATAATCATAGAAACTTATAGGAACTACCTATAAACTTTAAGTATTATCTACTGCAAATTATTTAGTGTATCATACTGTTAAAACAGTTGTTTTAACCTGTATGCAGTTTCTTGTACTATATTTTTTTCATTTTTCTGTGTTACTACTACATTTAGTGTTGTTTATAATCCTTATTATCTTGTTTAAATTTAGAACTGCTTTCTTATGTTTAGTGTTTGTAGTGGAGCTTTTCTCCCTGGGCCTCTACTGTAAATGGACATATATCCAGCTAGACTAGCCCTGTTAACAAATGTAAAATAAATAAATAAATAAAAACTGGAAAATGAACCACATATAGCAATATAAACAACATCCTTGGAATCACAATTACCCAAAAAGGAAGAACGCAAGGGTCTAACATTGTACATGATGGAGTAAGTATCCCCCTCTCACATATGACTACAATACTGGCAAGCTCCACATCTCCAAGTACTTAGGGTCCTAGCATTATTGCTCAAAGCTTTTCTGAATATTCAAGAAGGTTTTATACGTTGTAGCCCCTCCTGTATATGAAGCAGAGTGTGTTTCCAAGGCATTTCTCCAATCTTGGGCCCATCTTAATAATGTTCCAGTTAGTATAATTAACTTATTTAATGTCTCTGCTGATACATCTGTACATCAAAATCATAGCCCTTGGGAATGCCTTATCCCCCTGATTAGTGCTACCATTCATTATAGGTGTTTCTTCTTTTCTTCCCAAAATGGGTGAATATCTTTTCTTTCTCCCCAGTAGCAGTTCACTTTTACTTTGCTTATTGTCTGAGGAGGATATCCTCTGTCAAGAAACATGTTGGTTAGTTTGTCTATTTCTTTTACAAAAAGTAAGTCATCTGATACCGTTCTATGCAATCTAATGATTTGACCATTAACCAGATTGTTTTTCAAAACTGTATGACGGCTATTGTTGTAATGCAAGTAAGAATTTGAATAAGTAGGTTTTCAAAAGATATTAGAGACAAAACCCTTCTCAGATTTATATACAGTAACATCCAAATAGTTCATAACATTCACAGAGCAAGTACTGGTGAGTGGAAGAAAATCAGTGGATTCATTGATGTAGTTAATGAAAGTACTAAGTGTTTCTTTATCTCCTGTGCAGAAAATACAAATGTCATCAAGGCAGCAGGGACATTTTGTCCAATATTGTGAAAAAGATGTATTTAATACAAAAGAAGTTTCCCATTTCCACATAACCATGTTGGCATAGATGGTAGCATCTATAATGAATGGTAGCATTACTCAGAGGGATGAGGCATTCACTAGGTCTATGATTTTGATGTACAGCTGTATCAGTAGAGATGTTAAACAAGTTATTCATACTAACTGGAACATTTTAAGACAGACCCAAGTTTGGTGGAATCCCATGGAAACACACTCTGCTTCACATACAAGAGGGGCTACAGCATAAAAAATCCTTCTTGAATATTCAGAAAAGCTTTGAGCAATAATGCTAGGACCCCAGGTACTTAGAGATGTGGAGCTTGCCAGTATTGTAGTCATATGTGAAAAGGGGATACTTACTCCATCATGTACAATGTTAGACCCTTGCGTTCTTCCTTTTTGGATAATTGTGATTCCAAGGATGTTGTTTACATTGCTATATGTGGTTCATTTTCCATTTTTTTTATTATCATTTAACATCAGGTTGTGAGGTGGACAGACTCCAACCCCCCCCCCCCCGTTAACCTGTGAGAAGCAAGACAAAATTAGTACATTACCACCTGGACTGTTATGTATGGTAATCCACACAGACTCATGCAGATGAGGATCCACAACTGCATTACATGTCCCACATCTTCTAATCTCTGATCCCATGCACAACACACAAGCCCACAACATACAAAGAGTATCTAGGCCTTGTATAACTTGCATGTCACCTACATCTGGGTAATGTTGACAGTACAAAACACCTGTGAGGTATGCAATATGACAGTGTGTGTGAAAGAACTACACATAAAACCCAGTACACCTTTCTTGACAATGATATGCTAGTTGTAGTACCACTGCGTGAGGTATGTACCTTTCCCTATTGCATTTGAAATGGGCATCTTGGAGTAATTGCCTCATGTATAGCAGGCTGTGTAGTTGCTTATAACTATAAGTGCAAACATGTTAATGTTTGTACAAATACACACTTGTCATTCCCAAGGCTATGCACTGCAGTTAACTGCTCCAAAATGGAACATGCAACTATTTTACTCTGGCTAAGCATAACAGTTGTGCATAAGGCAAAATGGCAGCCCTTAACATTCATAGCATATATATGATCTGTAAAACAACAGTATTACACTTACCAAGTACAGGACCATGAACTCTGGCCACACCTGACAGACCTATGAAAAAGTGAGGGAGAGGTATTGTCAGCAACACCAAATGTTGCAGTTGTTACAAGGTAATATGTGCACATATCCACATGTACAGTAGCTAATGTTACACTGGATATATTGCTGATATTCTGATTATGTGTACACAACTGTGGGTATAAGCCAACCCCCCAATGCAGATAGGCTTGACACCCATGTTCTGGTCTGTGAAACCTCCAGAATGACTGCTAATGTATTGCAGTAAGCTTACCTGGATGCTCCTGTGATGTGGATGCTGTGGCACCCACCTCCAGGATGTACTGTGTGATGGCTAGCTGGAAGCTGTTGTTTGATTCTAGGTTCACCAGGAATTCCTCTGTTGTTGAGAGTGTTTTTTTCTGTTGCAGGACCTCCACTGGTGGCAGCACAATCCCTGGCGACAGCAGCTGCCCTTTGATGTGCGGCATTGACCATATCTGTGGCCTGGTGTCAGATCTGCTCGCAGGTCCTGTCCTGTTGGCCAATATGATTAACAGCCCTCACAAGGTCGGCCCACAATGCTGTCCACTGTTCATGATTGTGATGACCCCTTGAAAGCAGGATGTGATGGTTGAGTCTGAGGGCATCCAGTATGACGTCATTCTCTGCAGATGAAAATGGAGGTTTCCTCCATCATTACATTGTTCCTGAAGACAACAAGAGGAAAACACATTACAGGACCAGATACACAGATGTCTTCTATGTACAGACCCTGCACACACATAATGGCCGGCACTATCCACTGCTCCCTCACACGTCATACCCCACAGTTTGGCAACACACTACATGTGTGGCTATGACTAAGATAGTAGCAATACTGGGTAATGTCCCTGTGTGCTGCAACAGATTCTGCTGTATGCCTCTACAACCATCACTGCAGTATACTGTGGTGTGTCCCCTAGGGGCAAATCCCCACTAATATTTCATACGGCTACTGTCGGACAAATTACAATGTGCTATTCCAACAACTACAATTGGGACAGTCCAGCAACACCAATATGCCACAATGACAGACAGCAATGCAAACCTGCTATAGTATATGTTCCCTGTAGGCATCATACCTCTCAGCTATGCAGATGTTTGATGAATGTCACTATGTTTGCAACATAGATGTGGTCCTTCTTGCACAAACTTGTGGATGTCTGACAAATGGTTGTCCATTGATTGATGGTTGCTGTCAGAAAACTGGCACAGAATCTGTCACCCATCAGACCCCTCAGACAACACTTATGCTACAGTAATATATTTTACTCTATTCACATTCTTACTTTGTATGGCTAATATGTATACTCTGTCACTGAGTTTGGGCCTCTGCACCCCCCCAATTAAATATGGTTTGTCCTGATTTCTTACAGAAAGAGGTTGAGAGGTATGTTAGGCATAGCTCTCAACAAGACAGGGACGAATGTCCACAAAACAGGGACTTAGCCAGAGTACATCAGGGACATTCATGTACACTTTACAAGGTTAGTACTATTTATGTGTGACAGATTGCGAGGAGGTGAATTGCAGTACATTGTTTGATGTTACTGCAGTGCACACCCTTACTAAGAGTCACTATGTCTTATGTGTAATCCACTGTCTTTACTACAACAGCCAACCATTGTAGGAGGGATGGACAGGGACAGAGGAGAGATATAACTCAAAGCAGGGACTGTTGAGAGGCATGCCTGTAGGTGATGGACATCAGAGTATCACTGACATGTCATTATCATAGATCTAATACAAGCCTACTGTTTTAATCCCCATTCCCCATACCTCCATCCTCTCACCTGCAAGCCATTTTATGGAGAAGTGTAGTACATAGCTGGTAGAGTGATGTATTCATTTTTTTGAAGCGTTCCTCTGCAAATACTTTGCACATACTTTGTCTGTGTGAGTAAATCACATACAGATCTGTTTCCCATAAGCAGTTGTTTGCCTTTTGTAGGTAATGCGCATTAACAGGTGATTGCCTGTGCACCAATCTGTGGCTCAGACTAGCGAATTGCATCCAAAATAGCTGAATTGCACTATCATTAGCCAATGACATGGCACTACAGTGCAGTATACAAGGGCTTCGTGTAGGCCTTGGCCCGTTTCTTAGTTTTTGAGATGTACATTACTGAGGTGTAGAAACTGCAGCATCACAGAGGGTAGGAACAAATACTGTCCACTGTATAGATGTATGGAGTATGTCCGCAGTTTTGCCTCATATGTTTGGTCAGTGTCCCATGACAGCATGGTCATCTGGCAGTTCAGTGGCAAACATTGTGGGTTGAGGTCAGAAAGGGGAGAGAGGCATGTGAGTGTCACACTTCATACCCATCAGAATATGCATGCTAATGCAGTAGCTGCTATTCTATCAACTTACTATCTTTGTAGGGGCAAACTGTGGTACCTATACCTATCTCTGGGCCTTTGCCCCCCCCTTATGTATGGTTGTGTCTGGATCCTTTGTTATAGGAGGTTGGGACGTATGGTCTGTTTGTAGCAACTACCTTAACATACAGCCATGTATGCTCTAGGCTGCAGCTGCTGCTGCACCTAGGACACACAGGAGTGTGTGTGAATACATTGGATGCCAGCAAGCTGTATGTGTAACTGCAACAGCTGTGGCAACCCTGTCATTACAGCAGAGCCAGGGTAAGGGTACCCACTATAGTCCAATAGAGGCATGTGATTAAGGTGCATCTGCTTTATAATTGTGCCAATAGCAGAGTAGTAGGTGACATATAGTTAGGCTATATGAATATGTGCAGAGTGTCCCTTCCTGCAGGCCTGTGACTTGCAAAACTGGGTAGCTGATAATTTAGCAGCAGTAACCTATGAGATTAAAATTGCATGACTCGGTCATTACTTGCTGTGTTCACAACAATGTAATTGAAGTGCAACTTACTGGATTCAAATCCAGGACTTTGTGTGGCAAAATGTTCTGTATACAAACTATTTAACAGACTGAGCTACTGAATCACTGCAGGAGGAAGTGTATTTGCCAGATATATGTGCTGACATACAGGCTGTGACACATATCTGCATCCATCAGTATGTGCATGGCTTTCAAAAGCAGTTGTTCTGCAGCAGGGTCATAGGTTCATAGGTTCATAGATGTTTACTAGGCTAACAACCACAAGGGTCTTTTTAAGCCGAGCCTTGCATCCCAAATCTCTGACAAGTTCTAATACCCTTGATAAGTGTAAGCATGGGCCTGCAGATGAACCATTTAAAGGTTACCTGTTTGCATCAGAGACATACATGCCAAACCAGGGATGAATTTCCAGTTTCCCATCCAATTGTCCAAGTTGCATTTGAATTGGATTAGGGAGGAACTCTGCTTTACATGGATGGAGCCTGTTCCATAGACGGGGTAGTCTCTGAGATACATAGCTATCTCTCCAGCAGGTCCTATTTATATCACAGGTAAGGTGTACGTCTTTAAAATGGGTAATTCTAGTACTGTTTGTTTAGTGGATATGCAGGAGGTCCATCAGAGTGGGCTCTGACAATGCCCTGTATGCCAGGCATAGATCTCACCTCAAAAGGCTGTAGGAGACAGAATACATGGATAGGAACTTGAGACGGTATGCATAGGACATATTACTTACGTTCTGTATTCTTTTAGTGAGGAACCTCTGTGGACGTTCCAGTTGTTGGATATGGCCTGGTTAGGTACATAAAGGGGGCATTGTACTCAATGATAGGTCTGATGAATGCTAAATACAGTAGAACAATGACTTCCTTGGACTTAGATGCCATACCTTTGTTTATAAGTTGCACAACAAAGCATGATTTCCTCACCACTGCAGACATGTGATGATCAAAGGCTAGATTACTATCTGTGTGTGTCCCTAAGTCCCTGACTACTGGGTCATCTCCAATGGGTGTGTTGTCAATATGATAGTTACCAGGGATGGATGACTTCCTAAAGGATACTATTATGCATTTCTTGGCATTTAGTTTTAGTCCATGACTCTGACACCAGTTGTTTGTCTGTGTCAGCCCCTGACCTATATGAACATATGTACTGTTCCAGTGACACCTTAGCAGGTTTGTTTCAAGATGTTGAAGGTAAAAGGGAACATTTGCCTGCTATCTCAGGCCTCATGTACTACCATTATTATTTATTTGGCTGGATACTGGTGTATATTTGCTTCAGAGTCCCAGGTACATTCCCATTTTTCACATTGTTTGATTTCAGGCTGCCAATGGCAATCAGTATGTACTGTTGCAAACATGCGTCTTAACAAAGATCTGTATGGCCTAGTGGGTTAGTGCAGTAGGCTGTAGTTGACAGGGGGCCTGGGTTTGAAACATGGCAGTGGTGATTATTTTGTACATGTGCCTAATGCTGTGGGAAACACATAGGATCATTAGGGCACATTAAAGCTCATTAATACAGGTTTGCACAGTCTGTGTGGCACTCTGCTTAGCTCCCCACAAACCCACACTAAAAACTTAACAAGAAAAGAAAAAGGGGAGGTGATAGGACAATGGTGAAATGGGGGCAAGCAGGGGGAAAGGTTAGTGAAAGGCAGGTAGGGATGTGCAGTAATAAATAGTTAAAGATAGGGGGTGGGGAGAGAGAGAAATACAGTCCATTAATACCATTACAGGCTATATAGCTGACAACAGTACAGCTATCTACTCTACAGGTCTGTCCTTTATTTATGTGTAAAAGTGCCCTATAGCTGTTGTAGCATGTACATACCTGCCAAGCTATCTGCTTGGGACAGTATGTGCCATCAATATCAACTACAGGTACACAACTGCACAGAAAACTTGCACATCAGGTGTACCTATATAACTGCAAAGTACAACAAAATAGGGACCAGCACCATGGAAAACCTTCATTGTCACAGCAATATCAAACACAAAAAAATTCCAGTGTAAGAAAACTCTTGATAGCAGCTTCAATACAACAAAATTTCTGTAATAAAACACAAAGCTTTTGGACCATGCTTCCTTCTTCAGTATGAGCAAAACATTGTCCGAAAGCTTTGTGTTTTATTAAAGAAGTTTGATGTATTGAAGCTGCTATCAAGTGTTTCCTTACACTGGATTTTTTTGTGTACCTATATAACTACCAATGTCTACTGTGGGATGATGTAGTGCTACTTTGCTATTTACATAATCATGTTGATGATACATCTGTGACAGAGGGATTATGCAACTCTATTTACATTCCGTGACCGCATGACACTTGGAGACATGTATGTGTACAGTACAGACACTAAACAACTATCATGCCTTGCTTGGCAGGCATGGGGATAGCTGTGACTGAAGAGGACATCTGCATTGAATGTAGTAATAGACTGCTGCAGCCTTTAACACACACTGGCATGTAGCCATACCAAAGTTTGCACATTTTATTTCTTTTCTTTTATTATTATTATTGCACTTGTTTCCTGTATTTTATGCTGTATTTTTACATTCCTGCTAATAATTGTAGCAGTCTGTGACATGTAAACACACAATAATGTAATCATAATATGCAATACCCCACCCATTTACCTGTAGTTCTTGTGGAGAGAATATCTGTAAACATTATGTGACTGATGTTGTAATATTTAGATCTACATAGCGCTGGATTTGAACCATTGTCTGTGTGTGGCATAAATGCACTTCATACACAGTACTTAGCAAACTGAGCTACTGAGTCACTGCTGATTATTGATTGATATTTGCCTAGAGCTCACTTGGCACCAAAATATGACCTGATAATAGTGGTGCAGGTTTATACTTGACTGCAGTGACAGTTGAACACACATGCATGACATTTAAGCATGACAGAGATACTAGGTAAAGTATACATTACTACATGGAATGCAGGTGCACACAATACATTGTTAGTGTGCTGAAATATCTGTGAAGTCAACAACCAATATCCAATTATCAGTTGTTATTTGCAGTCTACAACTAGTACACTTTTATACGTGGCTGCAGCACTGGACCTCACAGCCCGAATGCTTGTTGCTGACATGCAAAGATGAAAACAAGACAATTCTGCTGTATGCAATTTACCTTGGTGCTGTTGCTATTGGTCCATGTGTCGCTGCAGACCAGCTGACATAATTAATTTCTTAAAAAAACAGCTCTGAACCTTCATTTATTGCACTACAGACTTTACTAGATATACCTTCATACAGGTACTGATATTATTTTGTATTTTTGGTGGTGCAGCTGTAGCGTTGTCGCCTCATAGCAAGACGTTGTCCCGTTCGATTCCAGCTAGAGCGTCTTCTGTGTGAAGCTATACGTGAATGGGGCGTGCCTTCGTTGAAGGTAGTGCATCAGGGCTGGTAACCCAGTACGTAAAAATCCACTACCAATCATTAGTGGACCGGAGTTCCGCTGTGGCAACCCCTAACTGGGAAAAAGCCGAAAGACACAAACAAGAAGAAGATTGCAGAACAGTTGTAATAACTGATTTCTTGTAAAACAGTCCTACTTCCACAGTCATTGCACAACAGACTTTATTAGAGATAAAGTCAATCAGTTAATGATATAATTTCATGTTTTTATTGCACAACAGTTATTATGCAAGTGTTGTAACACAGTTGTAATTCCACGGTTATTGCATTACAAATTTTATTGCATATACTTTATTACGGTTAATGCTTTAGTCGAAAAGGAAGAACGCAAGGGTCTAACATTGTACATGATGGGGTAAGTATCCCCCTCTCACATATGACTACAATACTGGCAAGCTCCACATCTCCAAGTACCTGGGGTCCTAGCATTATTGCTCAAAGCTTTTCCTGAATATTCAAGAAGGTTTTATACGTTGTAGCCCCTCTTGTATGTGAAGCAGAGTGTTTCCAAGGCATTCCTCCAATCTTGGGCCCATCTTAATAATGTTCCAGTTAGTATAATTAACTTATTTAATGTCTCTGCTGATACATCTGTACATCAAAATCATAGCCCTTGGGAATGCCTCATCCCCCTGATTAGTGCTACCATTCATTATAGGTGTTTATTCTTTTCTTCCCAAAATGGGTGAATATCTTTTCTTTCTCCCCAGTAGCAGTTCACTTTTAATTTTGCTTATTGTCTGAGGAGGATATCCTCTGTCAAGAAACATGTTGGTTAGTTTGTCTATTTCTTTTACAAAAAGTAAGTAAGCTGATAGTTCTATGCAATCTAATGATTTGACCATTAACCAGATTGTTTTTCAAAATTGTATGACGGCTATTGTTGTAATGCAAGTAAGAATTTGAAAAAGTAGGTTTTCGAAAGATATTAGAGACAAAACCCTTCTCAGATTTATATACAGTAACATCCAAATAGTTCATAACATTCACAGAGCAAGTACTGGTGAGTGGAAGAAAATCAGTGGATTCATTGATGTAGTTAATGAAAGTACTAAGTGTTTCTTTATCTCCTGTGCAGAAAATACAAATGTCATCAAGGCAGCAGGGACATTTTGTCCAATATTGTGAAAAAGGGATATTTAATACAAAAGAAGTTTCCCATTTCCACATAAACATGTTGGTGTAGATGGTAGCATCTATAGTGAATGGTAGCATTACTCAGAGGGATGAGGCATTCACTAGGTCTATGATTTTGATGTACAGCTGTATCAGTAGAGATGTTAAACAAGTTATTCATACTAACTGGAACATTTTAAGACAGACCCAAGGTTGGAAGAATCCCTTGGAAACACACCCTGCTTCACATACAGGAGGGGCTACAACATAAAAAATCCTTCTTGAATATTCAGAAAAGCTTTGAGCAATAATGCTAGGACCCCAGGTACTTGGAGATGTGGAGCTTGCCAGTATTGTAGTCATATGTGAGAGGGGATACTTACCCCATCATGTACAAAGTTAGACCCTTGCATTGTTCCTTTTTGGGTAATTGTGATTCCGAGGATGTTGTTTATATTGGTATATGTGGTTCATTTTCCAGTTTTTATATTGGAAAGACCGAATGTGCCTTAAAAAAGAGTGTCTATGAACATTTATATGATATCAGAAGGAAGGACATGAAATATGCTTTAAATAAACATATCACTACCTGTTCAATTAAAGATGGGGTTAAATACAAATTTGGGAGATTGATAACGTTAACATCTCCCCAAGGTGGGGTGACTGGGAGACTCAGAGCATAAGGTGTTAGCATGGCGGTTACGCTTGGATGCTTCTCAAAAGTCAGGTTTGAAGAATAAGATTTCCATTACCAGTATTTTGAAAATCAAGGCTGCTCAACTTTGAAGTATTTTACTTTATTATTTGTCATACATTATAAATATTTCTTTATAAATAATTTTGCTACAAACATCACATACTTTTTAATGTTTCATGCTGAAATTAAATTCACACACATTTAGTATTAACTTTTTTGTAGTGTTACTTCTTAATGTTTGACTTTAAGACTTTGTATTTTAATTTTCTAATTATTTAGTTAACAATGTGTCAGTTAGTTTATGATTATTTGATTGGTAGCAACTTTTTTAAATATACACTGCTTTGTTTTGTACCCATGCTCTGATGAAGTCTGAATTTACTGGATGAATGCGCTTTGCAGGGGTGTTTTTGCTATCAATAAAATTATTTTTTGGAAAGCCTGTTCTATTATTTTTTGGACATTATTCTTCAGATTTGTTCTGGGCACAAGCTCCTGTTGTGCTTTGGTTTTTGGTTCTCAGACTTTAAAAACTGCCTATGTCACAAGTAATAATCCAATAAAGGGGTTTAAAAAAAGTTTTGCATTAGCAAGCATTTTCTGAAGCGTATGAAATCTGAAACTTAAATCCCTGCCATTATTTAATGACTACAATCCATGGCAATTTGCCAGAAAGCCACACATTTTACAAGAAACAGACACAAACAAGCTTCTCAACTTATTTGCTCAACTTATTTGCTCATGAATTT
Source organism: Protopterus annectens (assembly GCF_019279795.1). Classification (NCBI taxonomy): domain Eukaryota; kingdom Metazoa; phylum Chordata; order Ceratodontiformes; family Protopteridae; genus Protopterus; species Protopterus annectens. The sequence continues at coordinate 153,030,793 of NC_056728.1, read as the reverse complement.
ATGTACAAATTCAAAGATAATGGGGGTAAGGTGGGGGGATAGACAAAGGCTCCAAGAAGAGACACATTTTAAATATTAAAACTTTCGAACCACACACACAAAAAACAAGTAAAAGAAATGCCAGTATTGTTCAACATTTTAAATATGCTGTTTTATCTGTTTGTCCAGTGGGTTTACCTAGTTAACAAAGTGTCCCTTTTCAGAGCTGACCTTAAGAGCTCTACCTGAATGACTTAATCACTCTGTAATTTAATGGAGGTGGAAGGATTAAAAACCTGTACTTTCAACTTTAGCAAGAAGTTCATTAACAGCTCAGAGACTTAAGTGCCAGACAATGTTGGTCCATGAACATGCATTTTCTGCATGATAACTATGAAACCCTAACACATTACCAGGAAGAAATAATTGAATGTGTGAAAGAGCATAAATATGAGACAAAATCAGATGTCCTGCAAAACTGGATACAGATGAGAGGTAGGGTAATTTAATTCACTTAAGTCACTAGAGGAAGAGGTTTTGTATCCACATGCATTATCTGAACATGAACTATAAAACCCTTACTGACTAGCACTACTGACCGAGTGTGATCCTCAGTAAGTTATCCTAAAATGAGGGTAATGAAGTTCTGGCAGTTGGTGCAGAGGAGTGAGGCTCTAAGATTTAATGAACTGCTTTCTATAGTCAAGGAAGCAAGGTTTGACTCTTGCTATCTCCATTTGCAGTGTGACTGAGCAAATTACTCAACTACATAGTGCTTCTGGAATGGGTTTACTGATAAAGATAAGATAAAAACAAAGGACATAGTATTTCACTGTGTGACTTACTGGCATGTGGTGAGGCCTATGGAGATAAAGTACAGTTGTGTACACTTACCATAAATATAGATGTTCGGGTGTATTCACTGTTGCCGTCATTACATTTGTGTTATCTGCTTGCCGTAGCCCTCAGTCGACCTGATTAACAAAGTCTTGGGTCCTGCATTGGTTGCTGTCTCTTCTTCTGTGACTTTAGGTTGTCAGGGGTATAAAACATGCAGCCGATGCCATTACATCAGTTTTTCTTGCCCCAGATATCAGGTGCCCCCCTAATGAGAAGCAATTAACTAAATAAATACAAAGTTATACCTCCAACAAAAAAGCAAATACACCAAAAAGCTTTTAAGCATAGTAAAGGAGAGTAGAGGTATAGCCAAAAGAAGTCAGGGGGCTGGAGGGAGGGTAACCAGGACTGCAACAGTGAATACACTCGAACATCTACATTTATGGTAAGTGTACACAACCGTACTATGTTCTTCATGTTTCACTGTTGCAATCATTACATTTGGGTAGATTCCCAAAGCTAAGGTTGGAAAGGAGGAATTTAAATAGCATTAGGACCAGCTATAAGGCCCTGCAAGACTGCAGTGGCAAAGCCAGCTCTGGATTTAGAGAAAATTGGCAAATGATAACGCTTGGTGAAAGTATGTACAGAACTCCAGGTAGCAGCTTCTAGGATGTCCCTAGTAGGGGCACCTCTGAGAAATGCTGTAGAGGTAGATGCAGCCCTGGTTGAATGGGGTCTGATGTCCTGTGGGATAGGTTTTCCATGGTGCTTATAGCAGAAATGAATACAATGGCCTCTCCATTTAGAAAAGGTTTGCTTTGAAATAGCCTTCCCCTCTGTCCTTGCAGCAAATGCCACCAGTAGTTGTTCAGATTTCCTTTTAGGTTTAGTCCTGTCCAAGTAGTACCTAAGTTGTCTGTGCACATCTGAGGAGTACAGTATCCATTCCCCTTTGTTCTGTGGATTAGGAAAGAAGGTTGGAAAATGGATGGATTGATTAAGAGCCACACTGGATGCCACCTTGGGCATGAAGGATGGATTGATTCTGAGGGGCACCCTGTCTGCATGAAAGATGATAAAAGACTCCACTGCCATAAGGACCTGTAATTCAGATACCCTTCTTGCTGAAGTGATTGCTAAAAGGAATGTTGCTTTCTAAGAAAGGAATTTTAAATCTGTAGTAGCAGCTGGCTTGAAAGGAGGAAGAGTGAGTTTCTCCAAGACCAAGTTAAGGTCCCAGGCTGGAGTTGGAGCTCTCCTGGGTGGCTTTAAATTTTTGGTCCCTCTGAGGAACTGCTTGAGCAGTGGGTGAGAAAAGAGGGGAGGTTCTGTGTTATAATGATCTGAAATGGCCGAGGCATGAATTTTAATGGAGGAAAAAGACAAGCCCTTGTGAAGCATCTCAGTTAAGTATTGTAAAATAAGAGGTAGATTGGGTGCTGCTGTGCTCATCCCTTGAGATTGGTTACAGGCACAAAATCTTTTCCATTTTGCAGCATAAAAGATTCTAGTACTAGGCTTCCTTGCCTCTAAAATGATATCCATCACTGGTTTACTGAGGGATGGTAAAGGAGAGATTAGGTAATTAGCCAGGCTGCTAGATTCAGTGTTTGAAGCTGAGGGTGCAGAATCTGGTTCTCCAGCTGAGACAGCAGGGAAGGAGTCAGAGACAGGTGCCATGGGGCCAACTATGACACACTGCACAAGAGGGAGTACCAGTGTTGGTGTGGCCAGTCTGGTGCAATCAAAATCGTCCTTGGCTTGTCCTGTTTGATCTTTAGTAGTACTTTTGAGAGCAGAGGCAGAGGAGGAAAGGCATAAACGGTGGATAATCCTTGTGCAAAATTTGTCCAACTGATAGCTCTGGGGGGAGGCAAACAAGTCTATATCTGGGCTCCCCCATTTGCTTGTCAACATTTGAAAATCCTCGGTTCCAGTTTCCACTCGTGTGGATCCATGAGGTTTCTGCTTAGTCCGTCTGCTTGTGTATTTAGTTTTCCTGGCAGGAACTGAGCTTGTAGATTCACTTGTTAGCTCAAGGCTGTGCCACAATGCCATGTCTAGTCTGCAGAGGGGTTAAGAATGTTTACCCCCCCTGCTTGTTTATGTACTACATAACAGTGGTGTTGTCCGTCTTTACCATTAGTTGTCCTGGAAGAATGTGGTCCTTGAAGGCTGTCAGAGCATTCTGTACTGCTAACATTTCTTTTTGATTGATATGCAGGTGCATTTGACTTGGGTTCCATTTGCCCTGAGTGCACTTCCCCTGTCAGGTGAGCTCCCCGTGCATAGTCTGATGCGTCTTTTGTTAGGTTTTGTGTGGCAGGGAGTAGTGTTAATGGTAGTCCCTTGTTTTGGTGGCAGACCTCTGCCCACCAAAGAAACTCTAATTGTAGGCAAGGTATGATAGGAATCATTGCTTATAGATCCTGAGAATGTTGGGACCATAGGCTTTTTAGATACCATTGTTTCCTCATATGCAGTCTTACATATGGGATTAGAAGAATGAAGGAGGCCATGAACCCCAAGGCTTGCAGTATTTGCCTTGCAGATAGCAGGGTTTTTGTGGACACTTGTTTGAAGTAGGTTGTCAAATGAATCTGTTTCTCTGGCATGAGGAAAGCCATCTGGGAAGTTGTATTCAAGCTTGCTCCCAGGAATATAATTTGTTGAAAAGGTACCAGGTGTGATTTCTTTTCATTTATGGTGTACCCCAGACAAGTCAACACGCTTTGTACAAAGGCCAGATGATTCAAAAGTATGGCCTGGCTTTCTGCCTGGATTAGGCAATCGTCCAGGTATGGGTATATTTTAATATTTCTTTGCCTGCAAAATGCAGTGACTGGAGCTAGGCATTTTGTGAATACTCTGGGCATAATAGATAAGCCAAAGGGCAGTGCAGAGAACTGATAGTTCATGCAGCCTGCTGTGAAGCGTAGGTATCTTCTGCAAGATTCCCTCATAGGGATGTGCAGGTATGCTTCTTTTAAATCTAGTGTGGCCAACCAGGCATCCTTGCCCAGCATAGGAAGCAACTGGTGAAGAGTCAGCATCTTGAATTTTGGAATCACCAAATAGGTATTTAGAGTAGAAAGGTCCAGTATAGGATGCCATGAATTTTCTTTTCTGGGTACCAGGCAAAGTCTCGCATAGAAACCTTGTCCCGTTTCCTCTTCTGGTACCAACTGAATAGCCCCCATGCTTAAGAGAGAGAGTACTTGACTTTGGGCCTCTGCCCACTGATTTGAGGGTAGATCTGGCCACCCGCTTGGTGTTGGTAATGTGTGGAAGTGAAATCTGTATCCTTGGGACACTACATTTAAAACCCATTTGTACTGGGTAATGAGTCCCCAGTTTATGGCCTGCAGACCAATCTTTCTGCCTAAAGGAGTATTCAGTTGAGAAGTGCTTGGAAGTTTTAAAAGCAAGTCACTGAGACAGTTTTCCATAGGAGGGAGTCATACTACTCCCAAATTTGGATGCAGAAGCCCCCCACTGCTTAGTCTTGTGTGTACCCTGGGACTGAAACCTGGGGTTTCTGCTATGTCTGGCTTTGGATTGAGAAGACCTGGAAGGGGCCGGAAAGGATCAATTCTTGGATGGCCAATGCCTACTAAATCTTGGAGGCTGAACTTGTAAGAAATCTTTAACAGTTTGCATAGATTTAGCTTTATCTTCCATCTTTTTAAGGACTTCCTCAGCTTTGTTTCCAAACAGGCGGTCCTGATTTAAAGGAGCATCCAACAGTTTAGCTTTAACATGATCAGGCAAAGATTGCTCCTTAAGCCAAGCATGTCTTCTGAGTACAGACCCAGTGACAGCAGCCCTGCAAGAGTCCTCTAGTGAATCAAATCCACATTGCAAAGTATGTTTTCCAGCCTGTTCAGCAGAATGCATTAAGTCCTGTAATTCTTTATTTTCAGCACAGTCAGGGATCAACATCATTTTCTGTTTAAGCAATCCAATAACATGTTGTTGATACTTTAACATATGAAACTGACAGTTTAAGGCCCTAATGGCCAATGCTGCAGAAGTGTAAACCTTCTTACCCCATCTATCCAGTGCCCTGGAGTCTCTATCAGATGAGGTAGGATTTTTAGCAGTAAAAGCCTAAATGCCCTTGGGTCCCTGTGAAATAGTCTCTGGATCTGCAATAGGATTTTTAAAAAGGAACTTGTGAGAGTCAGGGACCCTGTAATATCTATCAGGTTTTCTGGGAGCAGGAGGCAAGGAATCACAGGCCAAACTAGATTCCGGAAAGGCATCATCAACAATGTCTAGTACAGGAGGTATAGCTAGAGGCCTATGCTGAGGCAGGAGTAAGAAATCCCTAAGCCCCTTTTTAGAATCAGAAAAATCCTTTCTCAGTGGAAATGCTCCCTTAAAGTGTGCAAGGTTTCACCAAAAGAAAAATCCTCTGGAGGGGAAGCAGGGGGAATAGAGTCCTCTGCATCAAAATCCTCATAAGTAGATAAGGGTAAATCCAGATCATCAGAAGAATCAGAAAAATCAGAATCCTGGTCAGAAGATTCATAAACAAATTCAGTCCTAGGTCTCTTAGAAGGGGGTGGTTTGATCCCCTGATTAGAGTTATAAGATCTTCAGCCATTCTTATCATTTGTTTTTTAGGCATAGAGGCCCGAGCATGCGGCCTGGGCATCGGTTTCTTAGGCAAGGTTCGAGGCTTAGGCCTTAAAGAAGAAGGAGACATCAGTTTAATATGCAAGTGCATAGGCCTGAATACACCCTCAGAAGCCAGTGCCTGCACAGCGGCTCCAGACCCATCCAAGGTAGAGACATCCGCAGGTTCCACAGTTGAAGCATCTTGTGGCATACCGGACTCCGAATGGGTCTCAGTAGAGGCCTGTGAATCAGAAGTAGTGGGTATCAGGGGCTGTGAAAGTGCCTCACTGAGTACTGGCGAACTGGCAACTGGCTTAGGATAAGTGTCGTCGCCAGCTTTGGACCTAGGTGGCCTGTCTCTGTCTTTATCTTTTCGTTTTTTCAGAATTCCAGTAGTCGGATGGCTAACCAATGGCATTTCTAGATAATTGAACCGAGAACTGGAATACTTAGAGGTGAAAATATAATGATGACGGATAGTGCGTTGATTAAATAAGGCACAAAACTGACAACAAGGTATGTCATGGTCAGGGCCTAGGCAAGGAATACAGTACAAATGAAAATCTTTGCGAGGTATTTGCTTTCCACAAGAAATGCAATTATTAACTTTTACTGACATCAGTAAGGAGCAAGAAAAAGTTTCCCCAACGGGGTACTTATCTTTAATTGAAGACTTCGGTTCTGAAACTCAAAAATGAAAATTTCAGGAGTCGGGTGACTGGCACTTGCGAACTGCTTCTGCTTCGGGCACCGCATGGCAAGAAAGACTGATGTAATGGCGTCGGCTGCATGTTTTATACCCCTGATGACCTGACGTCACGGAAGAAGAGACAGCAACTGACGCAGGACCCAAGATTTTGTTAATCAGGCCGACTGAGGGCTACTGCAAGCAGACAACCCAAATGTAAGGACTGCAACAGTGAAACATGAAGAACATCTAGGTACATCAGAGGAGACATGCACACATGCACTCTCAGTAATGGCTTCAGGATAATGGTTATTTTCATTGTCATAGAAAACATAAAGGTTCCAGCACCATTCATGGTAATAGTGTAGGGAAATCCAATGCTTTTAAAAAGCTCCTGGCCTGGAGGTGACTTCCTGGTAGAGCAGCCATGTGATCTGCCCCTGTAGTGCTGTGGCTCAATGGTTAAAAAGTGAGAGACTTGTATTTTTTATTCCAGGGACTACAGTTGAAATTATGGGGGGAGGGGGTACTGTTAGATGCTCTGTGGTCTCAGTATATTCGAAGTAAGAATGGGGAAGTACAACAAGGTCCTGTTACAGTATTAAACACACACACACACACACACACACACACACACACACACACACACACACACACACACACACACACACACACACGCACACACACAGTTCTGAATGTACTCAGAGTGAGAATGGGAGAGGGCAACAATGGTCTGACACACTGCCATGATAAAGACAAGGAGGCAGGTGTAGCAATGTCAGAAGAGAATAACATTTGGCATTGGCAAAAAGACAGAGGAAAGCATTACATTACAAGAAAAAAAAACATATGTTGCTAGCAAAAAATAAATCTACAGAAACAACTAGAGAAGAGCCTTTATGCCACCTAAAATAGTTGTCAAGTTAGTAAAAGAAGTAACTACAGAGACTGGTTGTGAAAAAACTCTCACTGCATAATGCAGAACTTTGTCAAAAGATTCCAGCCCCTAAAGTAATAGCCAATAGTCAATAAGGGACTGAATAATGAATGAATGAATGAATGAATAATCCAAGGCGACTTCAATATCAACAGCTGTACCATACTTTCTTACTCAATTAAGCAGTCAAATTACAAGACCTGACCCACTTTCAAGAAATAACGCTTGATGTTATCATCACTATCATGCATGGTAGATGCGCACAGGTAAAAATCCTTCCCAATAATTTAATTGACCACTGCCTACTATGTTATACCTGGTCCTTCAAATTAACAAAAAATAACACCTCATATTATCAATAATAGATCATTCTCTGAATCAAAGCAGCAGACAAGGAATTGCTCACTTATATAGCATAGACTGGCCCCCTTGTACCACCATACTGACCCAAACACTGCACTGTTTTTCTTCTTAGTTAGGCTAAGTTTAGTGCAAGACACTGTTTTCCTTCAGCGAAAAGATGACAGATGGGCCAAAAATGCCTCTGGCTATCCTCAGATCTGAAAACAAAAATGCTCAAATCTAAGGACAAAGTCTGGCAGGGATGGAATCAACAGCTCAGAACATGCACGCAGCTCACAAAGGCCAGAAGACCTACTAACACTGAGAAGGCCTCATTTCTTAGAAGACAAGAGCCGCTTTCAGCTAGTTCAAAACATTTTTATAAGGAACTGAAGCCACTGACTGGTAACATTGCACACTCAACATAGCCTGGAAAATGACTACCATAATTTTGTCAATAGTTTCAGATACTTAGTGGCTGAAATCATTCAAGACATAATGAAAACTTCTCCTCTATTCAAGCCCCTCTTCCTACTCTGATTATATCACAGGCATGTCAGACAGTCTTCCAGTTATACAGCATGGCAGCTTGTAGCCCAGACTTTTGTTTAAAGTGAGTAACTGAAAAAGAAATCAAGAAGGCATTATTCAGATTAAATGTTTAAGCTAGCACAAGCCTCTCCGAATTGCATGCCTTTTTCCTTAAATTATAACAACCCACCATTGCTAAGCCTCCCACACATATTTTCAACATCTCATTATCTTCTGGAATTTTTCAAGCATACGTAACACCTTTCTCAAGAAGCTCAACCCAACCCAAATAAATGTAAAGACAATAGGCCAATAAAAACTTATGTCCACAAACAAAAATATTTTCAAAATTAATCTACAAGCAGTTAGCCGAACACATAAATGCAGACATCTCTGTGATAAACAACATGACTTCTAGAAGTTTTAAGTACCATGAATGCAAGAGACACCATATGCAGTAAGATGATGCATCCAAATTAACAGGAGGCCTCATTTTAGGCATGACTACAGCCACTGAGATGGAAAATTACAATCCATAGAATAAGATGGAAAGAACTGAGACTGCTTACTTCCTTACCTAATGTTTGCTGTAAGAGAGGTACCTAAGCTTTACAAGGGTTTACCACATTTGAGTTAGTATATGGGAGACAACTCAGAGGCTAGCTGGACATAACTAAGGAGACTTAGGAGGAATAGAAAAAAGCATTTAAGAAAATGTAAGAGCACAGTAAACAGACTTGCAAGACAGGATGAAAATTACTGTGCCATTAGGAAAAAATCATATACAAAATATGTAAGAAATGCATCAGAGAATAAATTATGAGAATGCCAGTCTCAAGAAGTTTAAAGAAAGGGATAAAGTGTTAGTATTTATTCCTTCTGCTGAGAATAAGTTCCCACCAAAATGTCAGGGACCCTTTCAAATGACAGAAAAATGAACAAAGAGAATTGCAAAGTAAGACAGTCTGGAAAGAGATGACCTGAGCAGATACATCACATAAATGCGTTAAGGCTCATAGGTAGTCTGCAGGCTATTAAAGCCTAGTAAATAACCAGAGGTCAGAGTGATACCCTGTACCTTATGTCTGCGATCTTACTGTTATGCTAACAGTCCATTAAAATAATGGAAGGAAGCTGAAGCTTCTTTAATCAGTCAAGGAGCTGATAAAGATGCCAGCGGTAAGATACCAGGTAATTCTAGGCTTACTGTTCAAGTAAATGAAACATTGACTAAGACCCAGAAAAAAAAAACATAAGTAAAAGAATTCTTCCTGAGAAATTCAATATATGAGTTTATTTTATTGCTTTTATTTTTTTAGACACTATTTAGTAGAACAAATCTATACCAGACAGTACAGTACAGTACACTACAGCAAGCACTGATGGGAAACACTTGGTCTGGTAATGTTAAAAAAGACAGAACTGTAACCCAGCAAGACAGAGATGGCTGCCTCTTACTGCAGAAGGAAACTTTTGTCCAGAGTAAGCACTCTTGTTGTTTGCCAGCAGGAGGATTTCCTGAATGAAGCATGACTGAGGAGTACTTGGAGAGGTACCGAAAGACTGAGTAAGAATATACTTGGACTTAACCAGAGGCAATTTGTGAAGAAGGAAACAACATTGAACTGTAAATTTTTTTAAATACAGTCCCTGGCCCATTCCCAGTCCTATGTAGCCTCAGGCTGTTTTTCCCAGCTTCTGCAGTCACCCATGCCCAAATCCCCCAGTTCTTTTTTGGGCACCCCTAACATGAACTGTCACTGAACTGACCCCTGATTCCTAAGGAAGTCATCCTCAAGAGCACTCTTTGTTAGGCTCACATATCGAGTAATTCAAAGGGAACAGCTCGTTTGAAACCTGTTAATTCTCATACTTCCAGCAGTCAGTCAATTACCCTTGCTGTGGAGGCAGCTAGTACAAAGATGTCCGGATGTCATCACCATCCCCTGCTTTAAATCTGAGATAAACTGCAAAGCTCCACAAGAGGTCATTCAGTCACTGAGTTTTCCTTTCTCCCTTCCCTCAGGACTGGAAAGCTAGCCATCAGCTGATTCAATCTATCCTCTTACCCAGCCTTGCTGGCAGACAAGAGGCCATTCCCAAACTCAGTCTGCTTGCAGTTCAGACAAGTATCCTGTCTCTACGCCATCATACCGGCTAAGACTTTGTGTTTTTTTTTTTTTTTTTTTAGAAGTGAAGAGTGACTGATATTGTAAGCTGTTTATCAATATTGGCAAGGATATTTATTTGCCATTGTGAGCATGCATTCACTCATTATTTTTTTAATTTTCTTTGCACTTTTTGAATATGATTTTGCTGTTTATGTTTTAATTGTATTCATTGCATTTTGGACATAAAAGTGACCTTTTGATATAGCTCTTCAGATGATGCTGGGGACACTTTTAATGAAAACTGATTTGTCACTGTTTGAAGCTACTGTTTCAATAAAAAATGTTTCACTTTGCAATTTTGGCATGCCGGATGCTTTTTTCTTCCTATGAATTTTTCATTAATGCATCTTCACTGGAGTTTCATGCACTGTGCTTTATCTTTCTCTCTCTCTCTCTCTCTATATATATATATATATATATATGTACTTGTGTGTGTATGTATGTGTGTGTGTGTGTGTGTGTGTGTGTGTGTGTGTGTGTATATATATATATATATATATATATATATATATATATATATATATATATATATATCTGTCTCTCTCTCTCTCTAGATATACATATATATACATGTATATATATATATATATATATATATATATATATATATATATATATATAAAGAGTGAGGTATACAGGTACACATACATACAAGAATATGTGCATTAAGATGCATCCATGTACAATCCTCTTTGGATTGGGTGCTTGTTACAATTTTTATGAATTCAGGATTTATTTTATGAATGCAGGATAGAAATAACACTTGTAAGAAATGTTATACAATGTTTGTTAAAGTATAATATGTGGATAGCCATGTGCAGTCATACTTATGTACTGGCTTTTTAATTTAATTTTAACTTGCGTTCCATATATTTTATTGTACCTGTTGCTGAATTATTTTGCTTTCACAAGGTGGTGCTGAGAATGTCAGGGTTCAGGAAGCCCCAGAGGTCACTGCTACAAAATCCACTGTGCTGTGATTGGTCATGTGCAGTTCCACTTGAGCCATGCAATAAGATGATTAAGATGGATATTATTATGTAAGTCTGCTGGAAGTTATTATGCAAGTTCTGATATCAAAAGCATAGGATATTAAAGTAAGTGAACACATTTTAACATCTGTGGTTTAACAACACTTTCACAAAGATTGCTTTGCAAAGAATTAGTGATGTCATTGATTGTAGCAGCTACTATCTGCCACCTAAATTGCTACCATCAACCACTTTTCTATTTAAAAGAAATCATGCACACGAAGTTGTGTCTACTTTTATTCATGTAATCAGTTCCAATAACAAATGTAATGGTCTGTGTATCAAAGTGGAATAACACATTAAAAGTAATTTACTTATTCAGTGAGGGACAGATGTTGAAATATGCAGAAAATTGCTTTGCTCTGCTGCACAGAATGATGAAGCCCCAGCTATGATTCAGGTGACTGGGGTTCCAGTAATGGAGCCCAGCAGTGGAGGAGCCACACGAGGAAGAAAGGTGAAGTGAATGGGCAGGGCCCACTTGCCTCTTATCAGGAGTGGGCAGGGCTTGTGTGCACTCAGAGGCACATAGGGTAGTACAATCTGCTTGGTGGGTATTGGGGAAGCCATTGCTTATGCCACTGGGGGGGTCAGTATTGATTTGAGGAAAGAAGGGATTGCCCTTCATGGATAGCCCATTGCACACCCCTCCAGTCCACCATGTGTGTATGTGAGGTAAGGGTAAGACAAAAAAATGTTAAATGCTTACGACATCCCTAATGGTCACCTCATCGATGAACCTTGTCAGTCAGCTGGGCTGATAGACCAAGAAAGGTTCTGTGGGTCATCAGGGGTAAAAATTGCAAAAAAAAAATTGCACTGTCATCTGTCAGTGATTGACTCTCTGGTTGAGTTCTTGGATATGGCTCCTTAATGAATATGATTTATGTATCTCCAAAAACATTTTGTCGTCTCAGTTCATTGTGGACTACAATTTTATTTGCTTTGAACATTAAGCCTCAGATACAATCTATTTCTTCCTTGAAGTAAAAAGATTGAATTTCTTTACTTACTTGATGTTTGTTCAGATATGGAAAACAAACATACCATCTATAAACCTCATTGCTTCTGGAGGCCTAGCAGCCCTGAGAGCCCAGATTTAATTCCATTTTAATCTCCACAGTTATTACTGTAGATTCTTGACCAGTTAGGGTATGTTGAAAGACACAGGAAAAAGCAAGCGTAAAGATGAATTTCTTTCCCTAGTCATGATTTTTGTTCAGGCCATCATTGGACGAAAATGTTTTAAAAGAAATTTTAAAATGTACCTCAGGCCATGTAGAACCTATGGCTTCTGGGGGACTAGCTGTGCCCAGCTTAATTCAGTTATTTCCTCCAACATTATTACACTGCAGTTGGAAGGATGTAGGAAAAAGTTGAAGAATAAGACAAAATATGAGAAAAGAAAAAAAGTAATCTAAATGGTATGGGGAAGCCAGTTTGGGGGAAACTAGGGCATGTGATAGCTGAACAGTGGACAGTGAGAAGGCAGTACCCTAGAGGCTTTTACCTAGGATGAGACCAGTCAGTAAATATTTTAAATTCCTTTGAAGCTGAGACACTTTGTATCAGAATGAACTATGAAAAGAAGGACCTAGCTGTAGCTGGCTTATACAGAAGTCCTAACTTAGATGTAACCTAAGTTACTTTCTGTGTTGCAGTCTTGTTTTTCAGTTATAATTGTTTATTAGTGATTTAAATGTCTCATATAGTAACTGGAGTGGTCTGACTGGGGGATGTTCATGTGAAATACACAGCTGGACTTTAATATTATTCATGGAAATTGACAACTAGTTAGTAATCCAACAAGAGAGAAAAACTTGCTAGATATTGTTTGAGCAAGAACCTGACATTATAATCAGTATATGTGACACCTGCCCTGAAGTGGGAAACTCTGATTGCCTCGGTCTTCACTGGGAGGCCCCATTGTATAATTCCACTATAACTAAGCTGGCTAATAAACATAAGAAGTTCTGTAAAGGTGACTATGACTCAATGACTGAAAATCGCCAGCCTTGGGAATGATACACTATTATATCTCCTTTATCCATAAATGCAAGCCATTTTGTTTATTGCTTGCTGTTTTACTGCTTGCTGCAATTTACTACTAATTATGTATGACCTCTAGAGCCAGTTACTGCTGAAATCAACAGATGATGTCCAGAACCAGATCATGGTCACATGGGGCCCTAAGCAGAGTAATGGACCAGCCCTCCCTACAACCATACTGCCATCCCATTACTTGGGTGTCTCCCAATTACCTAAAAAAACAATGTTCAAAGCTGTTATCATAGTGTGCCAAATATATACTTCAGTAATGATGCCAGAGATTTTGACTAAATTTAAAACCTGTATTTCAAAGTTTTACACTTAAAATATTGACAGTTATTTGCTAAACTTTGCATGAGCATTAGTAAACTGCATTTTCCTTGCTACTCACATTTAGTGAATATGCATCTGGCAACTGATTAAACTACAAGAGACAGACTGGGATTCTTTCTCAAATAACATACCTCCACTTACCTACTGTATGACTTTGAGCAAATCACTTAACAAGAATATGGCTTAACTTGGCTAACAAAAAAAAGACATCCATACATATAATGTGAAATTTGTTTGCATTTTCTGAATAGTAAAAGTACGAAACTCTAATAACTGGCATTACTGATACTGACTATAATCCTTACTTTTTTCCCATAGATGAGTTCCTTATGTCATAGATATCAGAATGGACCAGGGTTCTAAGGTACATGGTCCTAGCTCATTAGAGAATGGAAGAAAAGCAGATGTCCCACTCCAACTAAGGTCTTGGTCCAGTCAGACACAGACACACAGGCACCCCTTCCTTTATGTATCACCTAAAACTGTGATAGCCATGCTGTGATTTTAAAAGAAAAAAAAACCCTCTATTAGAGACATATGTTATTGACTCCATGAAGCCAGTGAAAGAGTGCAATCATATAAAAAAGGCAAAGTTGTGCAGTGACTTTTTTTAAAAAAAGGCTGCATTGTTATTGACTTCTGCTTTTGATTCCAGGAGGTTTTTCACAAGCCAGTGAAGAGAATGGGAGCTGATGCACAGCAAGTAGAGCAGACCAAGGCAATCTAATTGGGGTTGGGAGAGTTTATTTTCTGCTGCAGTTTTTAAACATTCCTCCGGATTCTGTGTGCCTTGCACGGCATGCAGGATCAGTGCAGGAGCTCTATCAGGCAATATGTCTACCGTGCGGTCCAGGAACAGCCTGCAGGGGCGTGCATGAGCGCTCCTGCACTAGTCCTGCACAGACTAAGCCCCTGTATGCAAATCACCACATTTGCAGGAGAAATACATGCAAATGGGGTGAATTTGCGATCCAGGAAGCTTACAATTGGCCGTGCAGGACTAGTGCAATCTGCAGAAATGTACTCGGTTAGTAACCGAGTACATTTCTGCAAAATCCAAAAAGGAGCCGTGACAGCTCCAAATAAAGGCTGCATATCAGTCAGGAAGCAAGCCAATGTCCAAGTATAAGGCCACCGGCATTGCAAATAACCTAAAAAAAATAAAAAAAACTTTTATTTTTTTTTAGACGATCTCGGCTGTTTAAGCGTAGGGCAGCGGCGCTCAAACGGTATAGGGGGGATATAACAAAATAAACTGAAAATGAGCATTCTAACTAAAATCACTATTCTGACATGCAATTCAATGGCAGGCAGAAGACAACATGACCAGTGAGTAGTGGTTGCTAAGGGGGGAGGCTCAGTGTGAGACATGTAACTATGCATTAACAGGCAATTCTATGCCAATGAGGGGAATGATAGTGAATCCCAGTTTTCCCCAGCATGCTAGTCATGTCCCAACAGTGTACAAGTAGGAATAGCTTGGTGCAAGCCTAGGAGTTAGCTGACATCATGAGGGGGGGGGGAGGGTGTCAGGCATACAGTAAGCGGATTGGAGCCCTGTGGCTCAGGTTTGCTCCTAGCTTAGCACAGCTAAGCAAGGGTGTGCGTCTGAATCTGCCTAGCACTCTTTACATTGCCTAAGCGGGTGTGCGCTCCACACACCAGGTTTTAAAGGAAGAAAAAAAAGTTAAACAGGAAATAGCAGCTCTGTGCACATTTGAGCACTCTGTTTGCAAGGTGAGCTCCCAGGCTTAAACAGGAAGGCAATGGGAAGGGAAAACCGCAGTAGGAAGGTAATCAAGGAGAAATAGATAGCTGGCAGGTGAAATGTATCAGAATCAGCCAATTACACAGGCAGTAGACCAGCCCAGCCCAGAACACTCCTATAAACTATGCAAACACCTTCCCCTCTGTTTTTTCCCACACTCTACACCACCGGTGTATACAAGCGGGGAACTTCTAACACTCACAACAGCAAAATGATAAAGGCTGTATTAGCTATCATACAACAACTTGTGGAAGAGGCTGCGGGTGGTGAGGATGTGAATGCTGTCAACCAACCCACAGTGAGGAGACGAAGAAGAGTGTACAGACCCAGGGTAACCTACCAGGGGCTATATGAGCTGTAGATAGTGGAGCACTATAGGGTGGACAGGGACCTCCTACAGCAACTTGTTGAGCTGTGCCAGCCACACCTGATACACAGAACTAACAAAGGGGAACCCATCCCAGTGGATACTAAGGTATATGTAGACCTAAGAATACTAGCTACAGGTACTTTCCAAAGGCCCAATGGGAATATGATGGGGATCTCACAGGCATCAGCATCCAGGGTACTCCACTAGTTCCTGGATGCCATGTCAGCGCATGTCGGTGAGCACGTATATTTCCCCAACACCCGTGAGGTGTTGGCCAGCAATATGCAACTGTTCCACCAAATAGTGGAATACCCTGAGGTAGTGGGTGGTATAGACTGCACGCACATATGCATCATGGTACCACCCGGTGAGTGGGGTAGGGTCTACATCAACTGCAAGGGCTTCCCCTCCACCAACTGCCAGGTCATGTGCAATGCCCAGGGCATAAAACTGAATGTGTGTGCTGGCTGCCCTGGAAGCTACCATGATTCCCCCATCTGGCATCTGACACAGCTGTACCAGAGATTTGCCAATGGGGACATCCCTCACATTCACCTAATGGGTGATGCTGGATATGCACTGGAGCCATGGCTGATGACACCCATCAGAAATGCACACACACCCAAACAAGAACTCCATAATGAGGCACATGCACAGACCAGAATTATAGTAGAGCATGTGTTTGGAATGCTCAAGTCACAGTTCCGGTGCCTGGACAAATCTGGTGGAGCCTTGCAGTACTCATCAGCTACATGTACCCAAATTGTCATCGTATGTGCCATTCTACACAATACGATCCTGCAGAAACAGCTGCAGCAGGAACAACACGGGGCAGGGCCACAAAGCCCACCACCATTGCCAAGGCCTGCACAGGCACAGAGTGACTTGGAGGAGGAACAACTTGAGCTTGCCCCAGTAGGCAGAAGGAGGCATGCCCAGTATGCCCTGGCCTTGGCAAACAGGCAACGCATAGCACATACACTGACACAGGAGGGACCTAGGGAATAACACCTCTCTCTGACTTTCACATACAGTAAAAGGGATGGCAAGCATAACACTACTTGTGCTCAATCATGTGTAGGGAGTGTACTATGTGCATCCAACATATGGAGCCCTGCAACACCACCTTCAATACTGGGACACCCAAAAAGTAAGTGACTCACACATGCCAGTCAGGGGAGTTCACATACCCAACAACAGTCACAGCCAGCAAGACAGGTGTAGACAAACACAAACAAAGGCTGTGCTATGGCCTCTGAAGGATGCCTATGGGTAACCCCCCCCCCCCGGGCCTACACAGGCAGACCACAGCAGGTCAGGCAGTGGGATGTTAGTTCTGAAGGGTAGGAAGTCAGAAACTAATATGTAGGTAAATCAAAGCTACGATCTGTTGTACACTAGTATGCCTCTAGTCAGCATGATAGGTTAGAATACAAAATGGAATGGAGTACCTCACATACCAGTACAGTCATAGCAAATGTGTACAGGTGTCAGGTGTGCCCCCCATCCTACATAGTAATGTAATGACAGTCACGTGTGCCCCCCAATCCTGTGTAGAAATATAGAAATAGTCAGGTGTGCCCCCCACCATCCTACGTAGTAATGTAACAACAGTCAGCTGAGCTCCCCCCCAATCCTGTGTAGAAATGTAGAAATAGGTGCCCCCCCCCACCCTACGTAGTAATGTAACAACAGTCAGGTGTGCCCCCCCAATCCTGTGTAGAAATGTAGAAAAAGTCAGGTGTGCCCCCCATCCTATGTAGAAATGTAACAACAGTTAGGTGTGTCCCCCCAATCCTGTGTAGATATGTAGAAATAATCAGGTGTGCTCCCCCCAACCCTACGTAATTATGTAGTAATGGTCTGGTGTGTCCCCACCGCGAATGTGATGTACACACGTTGTAACAGTCAGGTGTGACCCCCCCACAACCCTATGTAGAAGTGTAATAACATGTATATGTAGGACTAATACCAGTGGAGCACAGATGCACAGCAGTGGCCAAGGTAGCAGGATAGGTTGTAGCATCTGCACAATATGCAGGTATGTGTGTTAGGTTGGTGTGTGTCCCATAATGTGTGGGAGTGGTCGGTGTGTATGCATGTTGAGGTAAGCCTGGTGGCCATTGCCCACTACTGATGATGACAGAGACAAGTCCTCACAACTGTTGTGCCATACACAATACCCATCAGTATAACACAAGGTAGCAGTAAGCCATTGCAAATGTATGGTGGTAATATGTGTCACCATCTGAAAGACTGACATGGCATGGCTGTTGGCCAACATATGCAAGCAGTATACAGGGGAAACAACCCCAGACATACAGTATATATTGTGTCACTGTGAAATGGACACACCCTTGGAAAAGTACATACAGGTATGCATCACATTATTTGGTCCTGTAGTGGGGGATACTGGTGTTGTCTGCCCAAACACTTGCAGATCACAAAGGAGGTAGGACTGATGTATTGGGAAACAGCTGATGTACCTGCACATGCAAGCATAACTGGAATGCCCAATGCATATCTGTGTGTCAGATGCAAGTAGTGTCCATAGCACACATGCACCCAGCTCATGCAAACCCCACCCATAGGCACCTCTCTGGTCATATCCCTGCTGTGGAGAATGGGTACAGTAAGACCCCTCCTGTATATGGCAATAGTGGAAGACTGCAGCATGCAGTGCAGGTGTCCCATGCAAGTGTGTCCCTAGCTGTAGGTAGCACGCTGCCAGCATCCACACCACCTGAGCAAGACTGTTAGGAGATATTGGCATGAACACCTATCACACCTACCCTGCCACCCCAGGGGAATATACTGTATGGTGGTCTGAGACTGTAGGGCTGACAGAATGCAACAACCTTCCACATCTGGCATGCAGCAACAACTAATGCCCCACAGGCATCTGCCAAAGGCCTGTATCTCACACGTACTGCCAATGCATGTTATGTTACGGACACCCAAATAACAACACAACACACCCCACATAAGCCTTATGCAAGGCCATGTGGACAAACCACAGTAACATGTCCACCATGTCCCAATGCATGACCTGTGGACCAACAGTAACATACACCTGTGATGGGGCAATAACCTTAGGGAAAGTTTCAGAGAATGCATGCATAATGTACGGAAGAGGTTAGAGTAATGGGGGAGGGGGTGGGAGCATGGGCATCATGGAATGTGCAGGGTCTGACACCAAGCTGTGTGCACACACTATCCCTGGCTGCAAACACATACATAGGTGGCTACACACCTGACCGCACACCACAATAGGGTATATGTCCTGACCCATAGCCCCTGCCCCTGGCTGACCTGTGCGAATCTGTACAGCTGTGAGGCATTGCCACAGCAAGATAAGCCCATACTGTCATGCTAATGGGCATACAAGTATGGGATCCTCTGCCAGTACTGTACCAAGGTGCTGAACCAGATACACAAACCCAGCACCAAGTGTCTGCAGCTCCCCCTCCCGAATGGCATAAGTTACCATGAATACGTAGGTGTCTACCCACAATACTGGACACAGCCACTGTCACCCTTGTCCTCCAAGACATCATTGTGAGCAAGAATGTCCACCTGACAGTACATGAGGGCAGAAAACATCACTGTGTATAACAGTACACGTCTGACTATCTCTGCTAACAGCAGTATCATGCAGCTAAAGCAGCACAGACACAATCACCTACAGTACACACTATTTCCTGCACAGTTTGTCCACATATTGCTAAATGATTGATGGATATCCTGCAGAAACAGTACGCTACCTGTAGGTGTACATCACAAAGGTCTGCACTGCAGCACAAACTACCTGGACTCAATCCATTCAATACAGATGGGCATATTGGGCATGTTCACACACTTAGAGAAATGTAGGCAATGTCAGTTAACAACAGACTGAAAGGTCATACTGGGGATGCTCACACACTTAAACAAATGAAGGCCATGTCTGCAAACACCAGTGGACCAGACATATCTGAGAGTCACAGATGTTACTGCAGACACTCCTCAGTATTCACCACTCATGCTATACACACACAGTGGATAGGAATACGGAGATATATCTAAGGACAACACACTATAATAAGCCAAAAGTAGACGTACATAGATGTGTGGAAGAGGGTGACTGTGACAAGGAGCCATCCAGGCCTGTCCCACCCAGCACACAGTCAAAGGGCCACAACCACATGAGGTTCAGATGTCACTCACTGTAGATACTAGCGACCGGTATCTGTCAGCGTTACAGACTATGTGGTGCAAGTGCTAGCTGTGCAACATGACTGTACAAGAAAGTAGTCATCTAGCAGCTGTATACACATAACTGTGAATTATGACCCTGTGTGTGCCTGCATGTGGTCTGTCAACCTCTAGATGAATGGGTTATGGCCCATGCACACACACTGCCCTCCCCATAGCCCTACCATGACAAGCCTGCTGAAGACATCCACTCTGAAATACACCTTTTGGGAAGCTGTAGCCCAGTAATTTCTGTGGTGTGTCCTATAACTGCGTATTGCTGTATTGTGATAAGATAGTTAGGTAGGAGTTCTAATATCAGACTTGGCAATTGTGTGTGTGTGTGTGTGTGTGTGTGTGTGTGTGTGTGTGTGTGTGTGTGTGTGTGTGTGTGTGTGTGTGTGTGTGTCTGTCTGTGTAGAGAGCACTGCTTTTTAGGGTAGTCACATGCCCTCCAATTCAAATGCTCTACTTTGGCAAGGCTGCTGATGTCATTCACCTAGAAATACACCTCTGGGAAGGTTGTAGCCCAGTAATCTCTGTAGTGCATCCCATAACTGCGTACTGCTGTAGTGTATTAAAATAGTTAGGTAGGAGATCTTATCCCAGACTTGGCAATTGTGTTTGTGTGTGTGTCTATCTATGTAGAGTGCAATGCTTTTTAGAGTAGTCACACTTGATACAATTCAAATGCTCTACTTTGGCAAGGCTGCTAATGTCATCCACATAGAAATACACCTCTGGGAAGGCTGTATTCTAGTAATCTCCATAGAGCGTCCCATAACTGCATACTGCTGTAGTGTGATAAAATATTTAGGTAGGAGTTTTAATCCAAGACTTCACAATTGTGTGAGTGTATGTGTCTGTCTGTGTAGAGAGCAATGCTTTTTAGGGTAGTCACACTCCCTACAATTCAAATGCTCTACTTTGGCAAGGCTGCTGATATCATCCACCCAGAAATACACCTCTGGGAAGGCTATAGCCCAGTAATCTCCGTAGCACTTCCTATAACTGCTTACTGCTGTAGTGTAATAAAACAGTTAGGTAGGAATTCTAATCCCAGACTTGGCAATTGTGTTTTGTGTCTGTCTATGTAGAGAGCAATAACTGTTAGGCTAGTTACACTCAGTACAATTCAAATGTCTTACTTTGGCAATCCTGCTGATGTCATTCACTGTGAAATACACCTTTGGAGAAGGGCACTCCAGCAATCTCTGTGATGCATCCTATAACAGCATCATGCTGTAATGTGATATAGAACTCTGGTAGGGGTTCTATTCCCACACATGGCAGTTGTAGATGTTTTGTTTGTGATTCTGTATCTGTGTAGGGAGCAATGCATTTTAGGCTAGTCACACTCACTACAAGTCAAATGCCTTACTTTGGCAATCCCGCTGATGTCATTCACTGTGAAATACACATTTGGGGAAGGGGCACTCCAGCAATCCCTGTGGTGTGTCCTATAATAGCATCATACTGTAGTGTGATATAGAATGCTGGTGGGGGTTCTATTCCCATACATGGCAGTTGTGGAGGTTTTGAGTGTGTTTCTATGTCTGTGTAGGGAGCAATGCATTCTAGGCTAGACACACTCATTACAGTTCAAATACCCTACTTTGGCAATCCTGCTGATGTCAGTCACTGTGACATACACCTTTGGGGAAGGAGTACTCCAGTAATCTCTGTGGCATGTCCTATAACAGCATAGTGCTGTAGTTTCATATACTAGTTAGGTAGGAATTCTAATCCCAGACATGACAGGTGTGTGTGTGTGTGTGTGTGTGTGTGTGTGTGTGTGTGTGTGTGTGTGTGTTTGGCATTCGTATCTTGTGTGGCAGTCATTTTGAGTGTGTATCAACTGGACTCAATGTGGAGCGGGTTTTGCAAATTTCTTATATGGTGGGACAAATATATATCACGATGTCCACCATACATGGATAACAGATGTGAAATAGCCAAGAGGCTGGGGAGCAAATCCATACCCCTAAATGTGACATCAATGCCAGCTGAATAATGTTAGCAACCCTTGTATTACCCAGGGAACACTCTCAACCCATGTCACATACACACACACACACACACACACACACACACACACACACACACACACACACACACACTTGCCTAGCCAACAGCCACTATATTGGTTGTGCCCTGCATATTGCTCACTGATAGTAACCATGGTGTGATTGTAGTAGGCTACAGAGGGCATGGCACCCTGTCCATCAGTCCAATAGACATGTACAAGCAGACAGTGCACCTCCCCCATGTTCCCCACTGGACACCTGCAACACATGTGGTGCCATCAAATGTGACCCACAAAGGACATATCATGTCTGAAACATAAGCCCTGCATGGACAAATGCCACTAACACCAGGGAATACTGCTAGCATGCTAACACTGTAGGTGCAGGGTCAACCTGCTGTCCATTAACAGTTCCCGCCACATGAGGCCAGGACTGGCACATCTGATGATAATGATCTGTGTACACAGCATGGGCTAGACACCCCAGGTACAGTTCCACATGTCACTATACACGCATGTGGGAAGTGTGCACATCCCAGGCACTGTCCATGTGATGGACTAGGGAACACATACATGGCAAGCAATGCACAGCATTGGCCACATGCAATAGTCACCCAGGTGACTGGATGGTGAATACAATATTCACCTGTGTGCGCAACTCCAGACACTACACCCCTGAGCCACAATACAGGCCATTATCATGCAGCCTGATGCCAAGGTATACCCATCACCAAGCCTTGTATAGCCATCTGGCACCATCAACCACAACACACCAGTGAAGCAGTGCACACATGCATGTCAGTAATGGGACCCGTGTCTGTGTGTGTGCGGTGTATGATGCGTATCACCACATTCACACTCACTACACCCCCATTGCCATACTGAAGTATGCTGTCTGATGTCAGACACTTCCACATACCCTTGCACATATAACCTCTGTATGACCCCTGTGGTGCATGTGATACCTGTACAGTACTATGTTGTGCCAATCCCACTAGTGATGAGTAGTATTCCTGGCCCTGCCAAGTGTGGCAATGTGTGTTTGTCCCTGTGAGAGTGTGACTGTGTTGACGCTGACACCTGTTCATGCGGACAGGCACTTGTACTACACCTACCACATAGCTACCCTATCCTTGTTGCAGATGTCACTCACCATCACATATACATTCTGAGGGCTCCCCAGCATGTAACTTATGTGGTGCATCCAATAACTGCATGGACATGTGATAGCACTACATAGTCATCAGGGGTATGATACCCTGTACTTGTAGGTGTGATACACAAACATGCTTAAGTTTTAGTCTTCCACTCCTCCCTTGCTTTTCTGTGCCTCTGTCTGCCTCTCTCACTCTCTCTCTGGTGGATGTGGAGACTTACACATGCTTTGCTTAGGCAGCAGCATGTGTATTTTAAGTGATGTTCAGGATCAGCTGATGGCTTCTGCACAAATTGCAGCCCTCCTGTAGCTGACTGCATGTGGAACAGCTGTGGTAACATTCCCATAGCCAATTGCATGGAAACACTCACCAATATCTAGGAACATTATGTTGGTGTTGGGCCTTTCATTCACTGTGAGCAGGAACTCAATGTATTGTTTGGCAAACAGCATCTCAGATGGATTGAGGTTTAGCTCTAACAACATACACTGTGTAAACAGGCCAACACACAGGAGAGGGATGTGCCTGACCTGACTACAGACTGTAAGTACTGCTATACTGCATTTGGAGTAATGTTGGTTTAACAAGGTGTGTGTGGATATGGCTGTCCTACATGTTTTCATACCTGTCATGTCAGTGCTGTGTTTATGAGGGAACACCCATCTGTAGGGCCATCTGCAGACTGGCCAGTGTGTGGTGCCTTTTGTTTCAGGTGTTACTCACAGAGCACCTATCTGTGAACTGCAGAAGGTAATGTGAGGATTGCAGTCTGCCGATGGTGACAGCCGTGAGAGTTACTGACTTCATATCCCTCATAGGACATATGGTGCAACAAACCCTGTTACAACAGTAAATGTATGAGGTTATCACAGCAACATGTCAATATTGGCCCTGTGTATGTGCCTCCAGCCACAACCCTGTCAACCTTTGTACATATGTCATGCAGTAAGGGGTGCATATGTAATGTACACCATAATTAGTGACAGCACATCTGATAAGCCAGTGAGATAGAATGCTACACATGCAATGTATAGTAGGGGTTATATTTGATGACGTAACCTGGACATTCTGTGGTTGTGTGTACAGTACTGAGGTCTTTGTACTTATGGTGATTGTTGGCAGTGTGTGTATTGCTAATATGTACCTTGGCATGTGTACAGACTGGGGTAGATATCCTTTTTCTTGGTCCATTTCTAGCTGATGTTACATGCTGCTCCACTGTATGTTACCCTATCGGCTTACATGTTTGTAGGGCCATGCACGCACATGTTCCATACCACAGACAGGCAGTGGACCACACTGTATAGTGGCCCGGTATATGTAAGGTTAGTGTGCAAGTGGCACATATGAGGCTGGTGTTGAACAGATAATCCATATACTGTAATAATATGCAGGCATGCCATATGTAGCTGTGGCTGTGTTCACATTGATTGTGATTATGCACTTTGACACAGATGTATGTTACTCTGTGCTGTGACATGCCTGTGGAGCCTGCTATATATGCAGGTACATGTGCATTCCCCCATAGGAAATGTAGGCCAGTGTTGAGCCGGTCTGCCTGTAGCCTGCACAGTGCTTTGTTACATTCCTAGCAGCTTAGTGTACTTAGCCAGTGTGATGTAATGTCCACATACTTGCCAGATGTATGTCAGACAGAGTAGTGGGATGCTGTACAGATGTATGTCAATATCTAGTGGGTGGTATGTGGCCATGGCACCTCCATACTAGCTGTTATTATGTGGCAGGACAGACAGGGATGTGTGAATGTATAACCTATGGGGGCACATGTATTCCAGTAGTTATGTGTTATACCCATCTACATGGCTGTTAACATCCACATTGTCAGGATTGGTCCACATGTCTTACACTAAGGAGTTATGTGTATACCTCTGGACTGTCCAGAGTATGTCAGACTTTCCACATATATTGGCCATTATCTCTGCTGTAGTCCATGGGAGCAGTATGCGCTAGCAGTGGTACTGTACTATGATGTCCTTAGGATGTCTGTCAGTAGCCACTGGCTCACATGTTTAAAGCAGATGTGACCTCCCACACACACCATGTCTGTGTAGACAATTCCTATTACAGTAGCAATACTCTACAAATACACTTGCTATACATACCTGACATCCCCCTTGCACTATGAAGTTGGGACTACAGGGGCTTAGGTAGGGCTACATACCATTTACTGCAGTACTCCAGTTTATAAAAATATGTTATTTAGTGGGTTATGCAACATAAATATTAGTCATAACGTGCTTTGCCATGGAAAATGGAATGTTGTGCAGTGGGACTCGAACCATGAATGCCTGCTCGTAAGGCGAATGTTCTGCCCACTACACTATTGCTATGCTGCTTCATTTGCATATATCTTCCTTGTTATCCTTTTCAGCCATTTAAGCTGCATTAAATGTAGCTATGCGATGGGCACACCCACGCACCTACGGTTAGCTTTAATCGGATTTTAAAATAAAACAAATAAAGGGTTTGCTCATTGTATTTATTTATACTTTTGCTGCTGTACACAAGGGTGACTGTTGGTAGGGATATGCAGACACCTGTGAGCGGTCTCACTCATTTTGTACCCCTTTCTGCTGTTCTTCATTGCGGGGGCGTGTATATTCTGAGAGCTTTGCTCTCAGACAGCTCCCCCTGTACTCTTACATGCTTCATGTAAGACTAGGAGCTCAGGCAGCACGCCTCATTACTATGCATGGCATGCTGCCGTCCTGCTCCTAAACGGCTGCCTCCATGTAGGACTAAGCTAGTCCTGTATGGAGGAATAGTAAATCCAGGGGATTGTTGTGTCCATCAACCAGCACCAGGCCTAAGCAGCTGCCTGTGTTGTCTTGTGCTAGATGCAGCCCATGTAGATGCCATGTCTCTATGTACCACTGGTGCCATGCATTATCTATTTGTGACTTTAGCTTCTGTCATCAAAGTTGGACTCCTTTGAATTACAGAGGATGTTCCTACTCTATTCAGTGAAAAAAGTAAAGGAGATAACCTAGAGGTTTATGTTCATGCTCTAGCCATTAGAAAAAAATCACATTATACAACCTACCAACTGGTGTAATTGTGTCATTTTTATGACAGAGTCAATGACTCAAGATAGAATTTTACATGATGTGTAAAATCCTGGACACATATGTTATTAGACCCCATCCTCTTTAGTATGTTCAGCACAACACTACAAAGTATTGACCTGGATAAACCCTGAATATTTACAGACTTTCATTTTCTGTAACCCTCGTTACATTACATAGAACTCTGGGATAGGTTTCATAGTGAGACAAGAATAAGAATCCAATGATAAGCCATAGGAAAGTTACAGATCTGGTCAGGACTTTGACAATTAATAACATCTTCTATTAAAACTGGAAGGTTATACAACTATGGAGGCCAATATTCAAGCATGAGCATTACATTAGCTAAGGAAAGCTCTAAATCAGCCAGTTACTGTAACTTGAGATGAATTAGTGCATTTTATTGCACAAGGTTTTGACTGATAGTAAACTCACAAAGAAAAACAGAAATAAACTGGTGTATTATGCTTTGATGTGTTGTTATTTTATAGCTCTTGTACACATTCTGGTAAGCAGGTCAAAAGACAATAAAACAAAGAAATGTACTATTTGCTTCTTCCTTTAAAGGCCATGTATAAAAGCTTCACTGTAAAGGCCACTCACAACCGTATATCAAAATCTATGTTGTCTTGGAAGAAATGTTTGTATCCCATCTACATGCAACCCTGACCAGACAGAGCACCATTTAGTTCAAGGTATTCCTCTGAGTTGCTTGTTATTCTGTCAAGCATCAAATTGTGTGTATTTGTTGATCAAAAAGACCTATTCCAATTTCATTGATCATTGCATGTCGGCAAAGACACTAAATGAAAACTAAAATTACTGACTATACATAGAGTCAAAAAGAAAAATAAATGGTCTCTTTGTGCTCAATGAATTTAAAAAAGATAAGCAAAGCTCTAACACACACTTTGAATAGTGATGCTGTTAAGAAAAGAGATTTTTTATAAGTTAATGTGTAGGGTTGGAGTTAGGCACAGGGACAAGGTTGGGGTTTGCACATATGAGTAAGGATGGGCAGGGATCTTGGTTGTACAGATGATGGATTTTACATACTTAACCTTTGCAGTAATCTTAATATGATGGTAATGCTTGACCTCATTAACAACATGCCAATGTCAGCATGCCCTGTACAGATTACATTATGTTAATGCTCCCCATGTGGTCAACATGTTAATCTGTGTGCAAGCATTGTATGTCAGAGTATATTATAATTATCATTGTCATCGTCATCGTCTAGTTGGTGTTCTGATGTCAGAGTATATAATAATCATCATTGTCATCGTCATCATCTAGTTGGTGTTCTGATGTCAGAGTATATAATAATCATCATTGTCATCGTCATCGTCTAGTTGGTGTTCTGATGTCAGAGTATATAATAATCATCATTGTCATTGTCATCGTCTAGTTGGTGTTCTGATGTCAGAGTATATAATAATCATCACTGTCATCGTCATCATCTAGTTGGTGTTCTGATGTCAGAGTATATAATCATCATTGTCATTGTCATCGTCTAGTTGGTGCTCTGATGTCAGAGTATATAATAATCATCATTGTTATTGTCTAGTTGGTGTTTTGAAGCTGATACTTGAAACTGTAGTGGTAAAGCTTCAACAGCTTGGACTCTGGCACCATTATGCTTTGATGTCTTCAAGATTACATAGGTAGACACCAAGGGAAAGTGCAGATGGAGAACTCCAAGCACCAGAATCAGAACTTCAGGCTTTGATCATCTTTGTCACTATATAACCTTCACTGTAGGATTCTTCTGCTGGTAAATGAAGATTGCAAACTAATGTCATGAGACATGGCTACAACAGGTAGTCACTGTCTCCAGATACAGACCATAGGACGTTCATGCACTGCGGTGTACTGACCATAAATTATTTATATCCATACACACCTGCTGGGGTTTCTGTGGAACATAATCAGTGGAGAATCTGGTTAGCTCTCAAGGTTTCCGGATATATGAATTATATTTTCTGCAAGGTGTATAGAGTACATTTGCAGGCTCATACCATCTGCTCCACTGACAAACTGGACATTCAAGGAATGTTTAGGTGTCGGTATGTTCACTTGGGGAGAGGGTTTTATAGTACAAAGGTACACTGAACAACAGTACCAAGTAATCATAGAAGGGATGGTTTGTCATATGGGAGTTTCATGGCATTTGGTTTGTTTTCCTTGGAATTTTATGTTGCTTCCAACCTGATAACATATGACAGCCTAGAACTTGTCAAGGAAATTGAAGGCTGCAGTCAGAAATAGAGTCCCTGCTATGGCAATGGAATTTCCAGCATGCCAGTGCACCAACTGACAGGTTGAACTGTTGTTTGGACTGACTTCTGTATGAAGTCACATTTGGGGCATGCACCTCACATTTAAACAGAACCTAATTAGGGAGCTATTGATATCTGTCCATGGTACTCTGCTCAAAAGATAGGCAGAAGGGAGGCTCTTACCCCTTTAACGGGATTCTCCCTTCTCACAGAACAAGTAGCAGCTGCAAACAGCTCATTGGCTACTAGTAAAGTCATCTGATAAACTACAGAAGATAATAAGTTATGTATTTTTCATTATTTTGTTACAGATCCTCCAACACACACACACACATACACACACACACACACACACACACACACACACACACACACACACACACACACACACACACACACACACACACACACACACACCTACCTATGTGTCTGTGAGTGTCTGTGTGTGTGTCTCTCTCTCTCTCTCTCTCTCTCTCTCTCTGTTTCTCTCTCTCTCTGTATACATACACACATACAGAGAGAAAGAGAGAGAGAGAGAGAGAGAGAGAGGCAGGCATAAACACACACTGCAAAATCATGTACACAGCACTGAAGGTAAGTGAGACATCATACACTTTGTCATGAATGCAGGAAGCACTGGTGTTCTTTTCAAATCACATCTATTCTGCTAATGTTACATTTGTTGACAAAGCACCCTACCTGTAATTACCCAAGAGAGCATGTTTTTTTAACTTAGCCCTAACCTTGCATCTCTTAATAACATCCACACACAAGTGTGCACATCTGCGCCTGAGTGTACATGTGTACACAAAGGCCACTGACAGCTGTACACTGTAACAGTATATTTATTTATTTATTTATTAATTTATTGCCACCATGATGATCATCAGAAATCCAAATTTCCATTGCCCCATACATTAGTGTTATTGTGAGTGCCATTCTTGGCCTAGCCACTTTCCATGAGGTGTGAGACAATTGTAGACCCATTGTACTGGCAACCATAAGGGCATGTTTTACTGCATGGCTGTAATCCATGCCCTGTTGGTGATAGGGGCTTCTCTATCACCACCCAGGGATCACTCATACCCTGATATATTGGGATGTTTGCTCCTTCACATGTCTCCTGCAAAGGTTACCATTATTGGCTTGGACTGTACCTACCACTGTCCCTCAGCCCCTGTAGTTTGCTCCCGGGGAGATTGACCTATACCACTCCACACAGCATCATGTCATTACAGCAGGAGGAGCCATCATGACCCTCCTTCCCTCCCTCCTAGGCGAGTGCACCAATGTAATCACTCACTTCTTGCCCAACAATATCCAGCTTTTTCTGCTCTCTCAGCTGCTAATAAATCTTGGGTCATCCAGGCCAGGCTGTATTCTTCTGCCTGACATATACAGTCATTGCTACAATATATTGTGATAATGCTTCATATCGTTACTATGCAACACATAAATGCTAACAAATTTTAGAAGAAACATAATTCGCTCAGGACTTTAAGGTGTAATAAATTAAATAAATAATTTTTTTTTTATTTTCACATAAAAAAGAAAATCCCAAGTTTTAACAGATTTAGTTCCAGTGTGAAAAGTCATTATTCAATTGTACAAAATGCAAGCATGCATAAGGCTTGCTTTCTAATACATTCATCAC
Organism: Protopterus annectens; assembly: GCF_019279795.1. Classification (NCBI taxonomy): domain Eukaryota; kingdom Metazoa; phylum Chordata; order Ceratodontiformes; family Protopteridae; genus Protopterus; species Protopterus annectens. The sequence continues at coordinate 153,000,693 of NC_056728.1, read as the reverse complement.
AATGATGATTACTTCAGGTTAGTAACTAACAGTTTTTGATACTTCTGAGACCTTTAATTGAATATTTGAAATGGACTTGGAGAATGTGCATTTTTTTCCCAATTAGCATGTATCTGGTGCAGCAAAAAAAAGAATGCCTTTCTTTGAGATAAAGAAGTTCTCAAAAAAAGCACATAAAAGTTGTTTTAAGTTTTTGTTTGCCTATATATCTTATATAGTGTTAGAAGTTGTACAGAAGTTCTTTTATTTCCGTCTGCGGATGTATAATTATTTTGTACATAAGGTTTGAAGCTGCTAAAATCTAGTTTCTTACCAGTAGCTCATGATGTTTTTTGACATTGTTTTTGTTCATAAGTCATAAAACTGATAAGAAAAATTGCTGGTGGAGACTTATTTGAAAGGATGGGAGTTAAACTTAATTTTCTCTCTTATTTTGTATTCGATTATTTGCTTAAAATATGGAACCAAACATCAGCTTGTCTGAACATCCTTTCCCCTTAGGGATTCATGAGAAATGAAGATCCTTCTAGATCTATTTTAAACATCCTGTAATTTATGTTATATTACAGAATACTGTGCAAAGTGTTTTTAGTTATTTATGTCTTAAAGTTTCCACTATTTTGGGCAAAGTAATTAAAGGGCAAGCTTGTTCATAAGGTGATTATTACTCAGAATTTTTCTACTTGCGGTCTGGGTCTTCTACAAACTATATAACCTTCCAGTACATTTTAAAAGGTTTTGCATAATTCCTCACTTGGTAGGAGAGAGAAATTTTCCTGGGTTCTTCAGAAGATATTTACTTAATTATTAATTTTTTAACAACTGGGTAGGTAGACTGGCCCCATGTACCCCTTTCGACCACAACCTGAACATAAGGCAATACATAATCAGAATAATTAATTTAATACAATAAATGTCATACAGGGCTGAAGTACAAATTTCAAGAACAAAACAAAATTAAGCAACATGACTTGTATCAAAAGACACTAGCAGTAAAATAATAGAATAACTGGATCTTAGAGCAGATCAAAATCTTTCACTGGAAAAAATAGCTGTAAGATCAGAAAATAGCTTTCAACAGAGATGGTATACCAGTGAAAGAAACTAAAACCTATTTGGAATGTGTAATGAATCTGATAGACGTGATCAAAAAAGTGCAGTATGAAACAGGTTGATTCAGATAACTGTAGGACCAGATTTTATAGTCTTTTGATACATAAGATAGTTCAGCTAAAATGCAATACATTGATTAACAGTTCTAAGGATGTCACACAGGGTGTTATAAATTATACAGCCCAGTTTAGAAGATGTGAACTCACTTATAATTAAAGACAAGATGGGCCTATTAAGGTGAATAGGTCCACTATACTGTGATTGAGCATTAAGGCTCAATTTTGGGCCCCTTCTTATTTAGTCGGTTTGTGACTGCATTTTTCAAATAAGATATAACGTTGATAAGCAAGTAATTAAAAGATACTAAGACTAGCACTGTGCTCAGCAATCTAAATAGAGTATCCTGCAAAATTATTCAGCTCTCCATAAATGATCTCTGTATAGCAAGGTGTTTTGGATTAAAAAATTCAAACACTGTTCATTTTGGTTAAGCGAATAACAAATACCACTATACAATTAATCAGGACATGATTCCCGAAGTCAGTTTTGTTAAAGACATCAAGATTGCAATAGATGACAATCCGTGATTTAAAGCTAGTTTTAATACAATTGTGAGGAAATATTCTACCACCACAAAGGATATTTTTATTACATCACATTCATAACTGACATGGAAAAGTGCTGCTTCCATAATGCTACATTCATTAGGCCTCATATAGAATAAGGTGGATATTTTTTGAACTTACAGTATAACAGCTATTAAGTGAATACAGAGCATACAGATTCAACAAACAAATCTCAGTTTGTCATTTATCATACAGGGTGAGACTCACAAGCTTGGGATTTTATTCTATTTCATATGGACTTTTACAGGGGAGGTTATCTTCATCTACAAATGTTTTAATAATTTTGTTTTGTCAACTAGTTTTGGGCAGATATTTTCATCTCACTGTTTAAACACCACAAATAAGAATTATTTTGTTAGTTTGGCAGCTGTTTCCTTCAGACTTAAGAATAGGTTCATAGGTTGGTACTAGGCTATCGGCCCTAGGGCCTAAACAAGCCTAGTCATAACAATTCCCTGGCTATATCTTCCCACAATATTTACTTCCCTGGACCCCTGTCTAGCAGGGCAACTGACGTGATCCCCGGGATGAATTTCCTATCTCCTATCCAATCATCAAGGTTCCTTTTAAAGAGGGCCAAAGAGGCGCTCTGCTTGACATGTATGGGCAGTCTATTCCAGAGTCTGGGGAGACTCTGGGTCAGGTACCTATCCCTCCAGCATGTTTTGTTCATCGTGATGACAAGGTTTAGATCCCTGGAGCATATGTCTCTGAGGGACTGGGATTTCTTTAAGTGTAGCATGTCCAACAGCTCTGGGTTTGACATGGCCTTGTATGTTAAGCAGAGATTGCCTCTGAGTAGACGATATGCGACAGGTGGAGTTTTTTTAGATGGTCAGCATATGGCATCTGCTTTAGTCCTGTGAATCTTTTAGTGAGGTATTTCTGCAGCCTTTCCAGTTGTTGCATATGTCTTGAGAGGTACTTACCAAATGGGGCATTGTATTCTATAATGGGTCTAATGAGGGATGAGTATAGTGAGACAATGACCTCCTTTTTTCTGGATGAAAAGCCATTAGTGATGAGGTGTGCCACACAGAAGGATTTTCTGACTGTTGTGGCGATGTGGTTATCGAAGGTGATCCACCTGTGTCCCTAAGTCTCTTATCACACTTTCGGTGTTTAGAGTACTGCCAACTATGTGGTAATTCATGGGTACATGTTTTTTTCCCAAAGGGGATAAGTATACATTTCTTGCCATTGAGCTTGAGCCCATGGCTCTGGCACCAAGCATCTGTTTCTGTAAGGCCCTTTTGTAGAATATCCACATCATTTGGGGATTCAATAATTGCATCCATTTTGCAGTCATCCGTGAACTTTGTTAGCCAGAGTCCCTTAGTGTTGGCCTGTATTTCAGAGAAGTAGATGCCAAACAAGAGCAGTCCCAGGACTGAACCCTGAGGTACTCCACTTGTCACCTGTCTGGAGCTGGATTTGTAGTCGGCTACTTTTACAGTGTGGGTTCTGTCAGTAAGACAGTTGGCAACCCATCGAGTGACGTAGGGATTGATGCCCAGCTTAGTAAGTTTATCTATTATTCCAGAGTGGGGGATGGTGTCGAAGGCATTGGTGAGGTCCAGATAGGCTGTGTGGACCACCTTACCCCTGTCCACAGCTCTGGAGACTGATTTGAAGAAGTCAGTCAAGTTCAGGAGACAAGATCAGCCCTTCACGAACCCAAACTCCATGGGGTCCAGTGTTTGAAGTTTGCCAATTCTTTGTTTATAAGTTCCATGATAATATGTTCTATGGCCTTGCAGGTCAGGCTCGTCAGACTGATGGGGCAATAGTTCCTGGGATCCAAGGTGGATCCCCCCTTGTGGAGTGGGATAACTGTAGCTGTGCGCCACTCAGTGAACACGAGGCCTGAGTTGAGGTTATGATTAAACATGACAGTTAGGTGAGGTGCCAGTTCATTTTGTAGTTCATGTAGTACACAGCCCGGGATGTCATCTGGTCCCATGGATGCTGTATTCTTAGCTTTGGAGAGTGCATTTTTTACCTCCGTGGCCATTATTACCAGAATTTGGCAATCTTTTGGTACTGAGATGGGCCCTTTAGGGGGTGAGAGGGAGGTGAAGTTTGCATTGAATCGATCTGCCAGGATATTGGCAATATCCTTGGGATCAGTATATTTAATGCCATTCTGTTGTAGCTCAGAGCAGATTTGAGCATTGCCATTTAGATTCTTGTCTTGTGGTTGTCTTTGTAATCTTTGGCAATTTTATTTTTGTAACTAGCTTTGGAGGATTTTATGAGGGATCTCAGCTTCTTACTGAGACTGGTAAGGGAGTTTTTTTGCATCCTGGGATTTTCCTCTTTTCTGCAATAGTTTTTTCCTTTTGTTGTAAAGTTTGTTTATGGCAAGGGACCACCAGATTGGCTTCCTTTTTTGGAGGAGAGCGTCTTGGTTCTATTGGGGATGGCACGATTCATGCACGAGTGGATGTGCTTGTACAGTGCCTTAGTGTAGGACTCAGGAGTCAGACTTTCAGTTCCCATCTGCATGGGTGTCATGAAGTTTGTCACTTCTGACTTGAGTAGCATGAAGTTGGCTTTGGAGAAGTTTTTACGAAGGTTTCCTTACTGGGGAGTGGGGGAGGGGGTGGGTGTTTTGCACATAAGCCAGTCAAAGCTGAAATGATTTACCACTTTGTGTTAAATGGATGTCTTTAATTGCATTGTTCAGCTGTCACTTTGGTCATCTGGTTTGGAAACACTGTCCGTGAGTCAGCAGTACCTGTGGTAGAACTGAGAGCACACTTTCCTTTGGTGCAGAAGACTGTAGGTTCTGTCCCACAAACCAAGTAGATGGATTGCTGACACTTCAAAGTAGCATGGGGGGGGGGTGCTGCAGTCTTTTGAATGAAATGTTAAACCATGGTCCTATCTACTTCAGCTGGTGGTAACTCAGATGAATGTAAAAGATCCCATGGTACCTATCAAAAAAAAAAGGGAATTTCTCGATGCCCTGGCCAAATTCTCTCTAGTATTATAAATGCCACCTTGGGTCTCCCCTGAAAAGATGCCACTATCCTAGTGGGATTAAGATGGTTAACAAAGGATTATTAAATAAAAATAAAAAATATAAAAAACTTCTCCTAGGTGGTCTTTATTAAGGTTCTGAATTCATTGAACATTAAATATTCTGTAACGTTTGTAATCAGTCTGTGTCTTTTGAAAGCAGATGACAGTAGCTGTTGAAAACTAGTCTATATGTAAAGAGAAAAACATCTGGATGGATCTAAAAGTTTTGAAAAAAACATTTTCTGTTAACAAGAGCCAGACAATGGTGTTTCTTGGGATACGAAAGACTAAAGAAGCTGCGGATTTGGCATATAACTTTTTTTTTTAACTTCCTAGTGTTCTTTCTGCTCATTCTGTAAGACTAGCTAGTATGTAGTGTGCCAATTACACTAAATATCTGGGAAAAAGACAACTTTGCTAAGCACCTTTGTGATATGCGAAAGGTGATTAACAACATTTTGTTAAGCACCTATTGATACAGTTAAGCTCTAGAATGATACTGGAGCATAAAAGTGACCAGTACCAATAATCACAAAACAGCTGCAAGGAGGTAAAATATTTTAAAAGCAGTTATACACTGAAATGTCAACAAAAGTTTGGAAGACCAAAGTATTTAACTTCAGGTTGTTGTCTTTTGGCAACTTTTGGGGGTTTCACAGTTTTCAAAGCTGTAAAACATCTTAGACTTATACACTTCTGTAATGACAATTATTTCAGACCAGCTAAAGTTCCGTATACTACAAAGAGTTGTGAGTGGGTCTCTCCAATCATGTTATGAATTATTGATATGGTTGTCAAGATTCACCTATCAAGCATTGCCTTACTGTACTGATAAGGTGAACCTCTTGACATTAATGTTTTGCATACATCATAGCTTGATTAGAAAGGACACCTACTCATAAATCTTTGTGTAAAGATGAGCCTAAGTAAGCTGAAGAAATAGTAAACACTTTTTCCTGCAAAAGCTTATTCTTCATAACTGAAGAATCTAGTGATTAATTAGGCCATTTTATGTGGGAAAACACTTTCTGGTTACCCACTTGGTGGGAATTAAAAGGGGAGAGGACCTTCATTTCTTTCCTTCCAGTTTCCTTCATTTATTTAAAGCACCTAATTTCTCAACTGACTTGTTCCTCCTCTGTAATCCTTTCATTATTTTCCACAAGTATCCTCTAAGTTTTTCTCCTTTGGTCTAATACATTTTTTACTAAAGCTCTTCGTTTCAAATGTTTTTTTTTCTTCACTCAGTCTTTTTCCTACTGTCTATACTACCACCATCTTGCTCTTTTACCTAGGCTATACTTTCTGGCCTTGTTTTCTTAAATAACATTATTCACAAACTGCTATTATTTATTTGTGCAAAAATTAGAATGTACTGAATGTCATCTTCATTCAGTATAATTCAATATATACCACTTGGAAATGTGAGTGTAAACAGGTATTAATTATGTATTTTACTAAGTAAAATGTACTCATTTGAATGTATTACAACTGTTGATAATCATCATTTTCTGAGTTTTGATTAAATAATTCTGCATCTTTTCTTGTTTATCATATCTGTAAATGACCCTTGCCATGTAGCAGTTAAAATACAGCAAATACATAAATTGAGGAAGATGGTTATGGAATAAAAGTCAGTTAGATGAAGAATTTCATCTATGTAAAGTTAAGCGGTAACAGAAAGCAGAGTTTTCAATTTGGTGGTGGTAAAATGGGGATTAAGGTTTAAAATGTCAAGCCAGAAGTGAGAAAATTAACTTGAAGTGAAACCCAAGTTTCCTCAGAAGCCTTTTGTGGGAGCAGAAGTCCAGATTACCTATAAAGAGAGTGAGATTAAGTCTTTGAAAATCTAGAAGAAAAAGATTTATTATTAAAAAAGAAAAATAAAATACCCAACATATATACTTGAAAACTCTTGTAGAGATAATTTCATTTGACTTAAATTTCACAGAAGTTACCAATTATAACAGAAAACATCTTGGTTAGATAACTCATGACCAACACAGGGAGTCATAGAGTGAAACTTACATGGCTACATATGCAGATGGAGTACTCTACTGACCGAAGAAAATATTCAGTACAATCAAATATAACACAAGAGTAAAGTAAATACTTGACCTCAGGGTGAAGCTGGTCGTGTGACAGTTTGTTAAACCTAGTTGGAATGTTGATTAAACCAGATGGTTTAAAATGTCTTATGCTTGATACATGCTTTTCATTATTTTTATAAGATGGCAAAATGAAAATAGTTTAAATTCTCCCCTGCTGCTTTGTTTTTTTTTTTTTTTTGCCATCCCAGTGCCCCCATCTATCACAGTGTCTATCTGCTCCTCATTCCTCCCCTGGGCTTTTTCTCTGATTGATCTCTGGCCAGCGTGGGATCTTAAGGGTGTTCTGGGCTGATGTGGATATTGAAAGTTTCCTGTGGAGTGATGCAGCCATCTGCTTCTGCTGCTGAGGGGGCTTCTATTATGATCTACCCTTATTTTTGTGCCTCCTCCCATGCATTCATCAAAAATGTCTGAAAGCCTGTCATTCCTCTAGACCATGTCTCCACTCTGAGAGAGCCTTTAACAAATGGCCTCCCTGGGCTGTAGTCCAGGCTTTACCACTCTGCACCACAGCCCTGGCTCGGACAGTTTGAAATGTTTCAGCAGAAATAGGATAGAGACTTTGGGGAGTAGGATGGTGATTCAATATTTTCACATATCATGAACAACTTCTGAAGTAAGCAAAAGGATATTAGGTACTTTTCCGTTATCGGGGCAACACTTGTAAAGAGTTGTTAGAATGTTAAAACGCACTCGCAATGATTTCACAGTGAATGTTTTGTATTGGAATACCTACAAAAGGCTTGCTCTCCCTTTGTGAGTGTTAGTAATCCCCCCTCCCTGAAAGAATTGCACTTTATACGCTGTACTTTCTGTTTTTAAAGTGTAAATGCACACACTGTCAACAAACAGAGCACTAGCGGTTGCTTAGGTGGAGTTATTTTCACTTCTGAAGGTGTAGCAGACAGTACACCCCAGTGCAAACTGGCCAGCAACGATGTCCTCAAGTGTTGCTGAATGAGTGTCACAGGAGTCTCACTGGAGCCTGCACTTGATTGTTTTAATTTGTAGCATGTCTTGACTGATAGGCAAAGAGTTGTCCGGGACACACTTCCGTGAGAGACAAGAAAATTGAAAATAGTAGCATGCAGATGGGACAGTGTGTTTGAAGCCCATGAGACCGCAGTTCTTAATGTTCTTAATGATTTTCTATTTATTTATTTTTTTTGGCAGAAGAAAGCCTGACGTGAGCAGATGTTCCATTTCCATCATGCATAGAAAGCATTTTACACAATTACATTACAACCCATATTATTTGCCTATATTTGGGCTGGGACGTTTTCACTGACACTGCCATCACAGTTGCTTAACAGCAGTGATGATGTGTACACATTTTCTTTAACAGTATGTTGTTATACATACTTTTAAAGGTTTCCTGATTTTCACCTTAAAATTTAGTTTGATCTTCTGTTAAATCACTGAGAGGCCTGAAGTCACTCAGTATACACCATCACACAATGACGTCGTCAGTGCAGCACTCTTTACAAGTGTTGCCCCGATAACGGAAAAGTACCGGATATTATTATATACTGAGGGCTTAGCAATGAACTCGGATGCAATTTTAATAAAGTCAGGACAGATGCTGCAGATTGACAATGCCCTTGGATTGGAATGATGAATGGCTTTCATGTTTCTTTAGGTTATCTTGAAGAAGAATTTGGGAAAAGACTGAGGAGAATTAAATTCAGCAGAGAGAAGACTTTGATCAGAAGTATATATACATCAATGTATGTGAGAAGGCTAATTAGTAAAGCCAGATTACTTCAAAAATATCCTTGTTTGCAAGACTGGAATTGTCTAGGATAATTGCTAAATGGGTATGTTTGTACAGGACAAATTCAGTCAACACCATTATTTCAGAGCAGCATTGTTTTGCTAACCTTGAAGCAATTGATTCTGATGGATGTAGGCAGTTTTGGACAGTCTTACTTCTATCTTGCATTTTTTCCATTGTTTTAGGTAATACATGTGCAGAGGTTTAAGGCCAGGGGATTTCCAGCTCACCCAGGACTTGGGCTTTGGTTTAAGAACTGATTTAAAGTGCTTGGGCAGGTAAGGATACTTAAAACCTCTAACTCTCCTAGTCGTTAATAGAAAGGTGTTTGCCTTTAGTTTCAGAACTATATCTCAGAAGTAGACTACGGTTTGTCTGATATCACTATTTTCAAAGATGGGAGATCAGCTGATCAGAATAAGATTCTAAGGAAGGGCATTTTACTCATTTGCAGAAATCAACCTTCTTTCAATTAGGGAATCATTTGTGCTTCTCTTGCCTGATTGGCCAAGTTGAAATCAGAACAGAAATCACTCATGTAGTTTTGTAGAATATAAATCTCACCATTTTATCTGGCCTGCACGTCACTTGAGAGGAGCAACGATCAGACATAGGAGATGACCAAATAATAACTTCCTAGCACTGCAAAAAGCCATCAGATAATTCAGTCTTGAATGTGAAAAAGTCTAAATGATGTTTTTGAGAGGGACAAGCCTACCTGCACCTCTCATATGGAGCACTGCGCCCTCCCATACATTCTACTACTCTTTTACACAAACCAAGGCTATGCAACAATAGAAAAATGGGGTGAGGGTGCTTGTCAGTATTACTTTCAATTTCAGCTCACTCATCACTCCAACATCGTCTTGTCATGATACATGTTAAAACCATTAAATGGTGGTTAATTTCATAAAAGACACATCATAATATAATTAATATTTTATGTGAAATGCAAGCAGGTTCCATAAATGCCGATAGTATTCTTTTATTTCTTTCTAGCTTATTATCTACTGTTTACTATTGTCCTCTTGCTCTTTTGCATATAATAATGTGGTGTTACAAATAGTTTTACAAGACATTTATCATTTAAAGAGAACTTTGTCAGATATTCATAATTATCTGGAAAAACTTGCTTACGGTACATCTCAAACTTCATACATTTATTTTTTAAATGATTATAAAAGGGACATCAAAATAACATACAAGCAAAAGCATATTTTTCTTTCAAATTACATGGACAATCCCAAATTGCAACACTCCTGCTTATCCTGTGAAAAAACAGATCTCCAAGTTGATTTTCATATTTATGTCTCACATATACAGATCAAGAAAACCTGTTATTTCGCAAATGTAAGGGTGAATGTTGTGTCTGTTTATTGCATCCAAGTTTGACTCATGTCTTATCCTGATCACAATTCTTTTTAGATGAGCAGTGTATTTTTCACTCAATTATTTTCTTTGCTAAGTAATAGTATAAGTATCCCAGGGCGTTTGACTTAGAAATTTCTTCCATTAGCCCTCATAAACATAGCCCTACTCCCCTTCACTTGCAAATAATTAATTCCTTATCAAATTCTACAGTCCAGATGTTTTATACCTGTATGTGTCAGCCTTAGTCATATAGCAAATGGATTACTATAATTAATTTCCTGTTCATGAATAGTTTCTATTTCATGTCTTACACATATGTCAGGGAATGCTTTCCGTAAAACTGCCTTTAGTGAATTGCAGCACCAAACCTCCATTCCATACAAGATCAGACGATATAAACTAACAAAAATTAGACTGCATGAAATTCTACAGCGAGCTTTTATCAGTCTGGACTAATGTGTGAAAAATTATATCAGTCTGACTATGTGAGGTCCTAGCTTCATTAGCTTAAACTGCTATTTCCAACTATATATGTGTAGTCACTATTTAAAAAGAAAATGTAAAAGGAAAATAGTTCTCTGGTTTTACTTTAACCCTCTTCTTAGCTTTTACATTCTATCTCTTTTTCAGGATGTAAGCTCATAGAAACCTTTCAGTGTTAGCTGTCATCTTAAGGTTCTCTGAGATGTTAACAGTAGCATAAGATCATCCACAAAGCCCCAAACTGGGCATTTGTTACTGACTTCTTTAGGATAATCTTGAGACACCATATTAAGTTCTCAGGAAACCTGAACAATGTATATCAAAAAATAACCACGGCACTAATGCATATCCTTGTCTAGCATCTTTCATTTTTAAATCTGTTTGTCAAATGAAATTAATGATCTTATAGATGTTATGAAGTTATAATATCAACCTTTTCCTTCATCACATTCCAACATGTAATTCTATCAAAGTTGTCAAATGCAGAGTTCAAATCTATGAAATAGATATATAAGGCTTGTTATTTCACCTGGATATACTTCTCCTGTTAGATGAGCTAAACAGAGCTGATCAGAGTTTGGTGGTTTTACCCAGAGATCTGGAGTGCATCTGAAGTGAAATTCAAGGCATCTACTGCAAACAACTGAAAAATAAATATGTTTAAAGTCTATATTGCACTTAGTTAAATGTATTTTTTGAATTGCTACTTCATTTTTGGTGTTTGTGTCTGCATTTTTTCTGCACTTCGAAATTCTGTACTACTGCCTTATATAGCATAGGCTAGATTCAGACTTACTGAATCTAGACTGCTTGGAATCACTTACATTAAGAGGGCCTCCCTGCAACTTTCTGACGGAAGTGAGTAGCTCAGGTTCCGTCTAAATTATCTTAGTTGAGGATTGCTTGAGAAAGGCTCAGTTTGGGGCTTTCCCATTTGTAGTTTGTCTTAAAGCTGTTGAATTATGCCTGTATCTAAGCCTTGTGTCTGTGAGGGTTTGCTCTCAGTTAACCAGGGCTGCTCAGAGTTTGGTGACTTTAGCCATAGATCTGGAGTGTATCTGAACTGAAATCTAAGGCATCCACTTCAAACAACTGAAAAATGTGTATTTAAAGCCTGTATTGCACTTTATCTGTGTGTGTGTGTGTGTGTGTGTGTGTGTGTGTGTGTTTGTGTGTGTGTGTGTGTGTGTGTGTGTGTGTGTGTGTGTCTTTTCGGCTTTTCCCAGTTATTTGTTTGAAAAGCTGCTTCATTTTTGCAGATTGTGTCTGCAATTTGTTTCCTGCACTTTGAAATTCTGTACTACTGCCTTATATAGCATAGGCTAGATTCAGACTTGCTGAATATCAGCTGTTTGGTATCACTGTGCTCTAAACCAGCCATCTTACATTAAGAGGGCCTTCTTGCACCCTTGTGCAGAAGTCTGTAGTTCAGATTTCATCTGAGATGGGGATTGCTGGAGAAGTTTGGGGCTTTTCCATTGGTCATTTGCCTTAAAACTGTTGAATTTCACCTGTATTTAAGCCTTGCGTTTGCGAGAAGCTGCACATCTTGCATTGGGGGTTAGCACTGTCTTGCACAGATGCAAACACCTGGAAACTTAAATTTTCTCTAGACGTCTGTCAGTAGGACCCTTCCAAGTTCCCTGTTGCTCTGCAGGCAACTCAACTGCAAACTGAGCAGCATTGCCACAGCTCTTCACCCTAAACTGCTAACAGAATAAGTCCCTCTGTTATTCCTACATCATAAACTGATCTAACTTGCACACTCACCAGCACTACTACTGTATAAACATGCAATTATAGATGGTCACTTTCCCATCATTTCTCTGGCCAGCATGATTCAGTTGGTCATCCTGAGGCAATGTAGTAATTGCCTCATGTATACCGACAACCACTTAGTCCTGAAACAAACAAATACTGTATGTGAGAGATGTAATTATACTATTAATTTGGAAACAATCCTCTCACATAACAAAAAACAAGACATCAAACAGGTTGTCAGCTCATACACTTCACCTCTCACACAAGTTCAGGACACAACACATAAACCCACATATGTGGTAGTAATTACTAGACGCATACCAAAAGATCAGAAACCTCCCAAGTACAAATGATCTGCACACACCTCAACATGTATAGAAACCACTGCACATAACAATACAACTATCAGTGTCTCAGCAAATACGAGCCCTAAGGCAAAAGACCTCAAAACCTAATGTCTTGTTCATAGGAGACTCCACAGCGAGACACACAGATGTCCACTTCACCAGGCTGACAAGGAGAAGGTCTCAGTCAGGTGCCTATCAGGTGCCAGGATACATAAGATCATGCATGTACTCAGGTCACTCAACAACAAGTACCGTTATGACTCTGTCATAGTCTCATAGTCCATGTTGGGGTGAATGACTTGAGATGTACTTCCCTGGACTGTATGAAGAAAGACATGACTATACTCCCAGTTTATGTATCCAAGGCAGTTATGACCATAGCCCTAAGAAGCATTCCACCTTCATCCAGGATGATGCCACAATATAAACAAAAAATAATTGATTTCAACAATTAGCTTAGCTACTGGTGTCAATCCAAGGAGATCCAGTATTTGTCAGCTTGGAAAGACATGGTTAATAGGCCATGCTGCTTTGTCAGAGATGGTCTACACCTGTCTCCCCTAGGCTTTTGGATACTGGCTAGGGTGCTTGCCTCCCCAATAATGCCTTTTTTAGGCAATGTCAAAAATGACAAAATTTCTGACATAGCAAAATCCCCTTGAGACAAACTCAAGGTTCTGCTGCTTAATGCTAGGAGTCTGAACATGAAACTGCACTCCCTGGAAGCAGTCCTCACCTTGGGAGATGCTGATATCTGTGCAATCACTGAAACATGGTTCAAGGCCACAGAGAACATCCTGGCTCTACAAGGCTACAATGCCTTCCACATGTTCAGACCTCAGAATAAGAGTGAAAGAACCAAAGGTGGAGGTGTATCCATCTTCATTAAAGCCAAGCACACCTCGAGACTGGTCAAAAAGTACAACTCTCTCGAGCTACTCCATGCCCAATTAACTATTGATAAAACACCCTACCACATCATTGATAGCTATAGGTCTCCCTCCATGAACCAAGAAAAGCACAATGCCTACCTGGACTTACTGGAGTTATGCACCATATAGCCCGACACCTTAGTCATGGGAGATTTCAATTATCCCTCCATCGACTGGGTAAAATACATGAGCTCAAACCTGCTAGCCCAGAGGTTCCTGGACTTTGTCAATGCAAATGCACTGAAACAGATAGTCTGCACCCCCACAAGGGGCTCTAATGTCCTTGATATAGTACTCACCAACATGGGTGGTCACTGCACTACCCGCTTTGTGATGCCCTCCCTGGTAAGGGCGGATCATAAATCAGTCTTTTTTGAAGTAACTATTGGACCCTGCACCCCCAAAGGGGAATTAAACTAAGGAACTTCTCCAAAACAAACTACAGCCTACTAAGTGATGGTATAAAAAGTTGTATACCCCCTGCAATCACAGAGAATAATGACTCCTCTGCAGAGATGTACAAAAATGTCCTGTATAATCATTTTAGCAGCTGTATAGACTCTGCTGTACCTGACTGGATTAAAACCAGGCCCTCCTGAAAAAAACAAGCCACCTTGGTGGACATCTAACATAAACAGCTTGTATAACAAAAGGAGGAAACTGATGTCCAAGAACGAGAGGCAACTGCTTCTGCAGAGGAAGAATTTCCTCCACAGATTGAACAAGCAAATCAGTTTTGTAAAGTCCTCTAAATCTAATTATTGAAGCTAAAATAGCATCCCTAGCCAATGACAATCATAAGGCATTCCTTAACTATGTCCAAAATCTAAAAGGGAGTTGCTAGCTATGTGCTGAATTAGTAGTAGATGGTACCGGAGGAACTTGCCGACCTGCTTGCTGACAGATTTGGTGCAAACATCTCCCCTCTGTCCCTACCAGCCATACTCCAAAGCATACCTGATACCAGTTCTCTATCTAGTATCTCCAGAGATCAAGTTATATCTACACTCTCTAAGGCCAAAAACACATCCTCAGTGGGACCGGATAACATCCCAGGTTGCTTGCTAAGGAATCTAAAACAGGACTGTCAGTTGTCCAGTCAGGACAAAACAGACGAGCATTTGTGGGTTCTGTTCAAGCAGTTTTATTAAGTACAAACACATCTGGATTGAGGCTTAATATCTTTAACTTAGATCAGCTTATAAACAAACTAGCTATTACACTCATACAGGCTCAATCTCTGGCTGCACTCACAAAATGGCACTGAATCTAGCATGTGATGGCTATTTATATGCATGTGCCATACTTGGAAATGCTTCTTAAAGGCACAACATACACACATTATTCTACATCCTCCTTCTTTGAGAAATAATTCATGGAATATTGGCAACATTAATTGACATGCAAATGATACAAATAATTCTTTGTCATGCAATTATACAAACTAAATACATATAGACAATTATGTACAGGTTGCTGTGTATTTCACACTAGGTCTGGAAATACAACCAAATCGTGTGACATAGAAATTAGAATTAGATCTAGCAAATGGGACTGTCTCTGCTGAATGTTCAACTTTGGGGACATCAGGAACATTATCAGGAATGGAAGTAGAAGTTAAGACAAGTTCTGCAACAGGGACATTGTCTGGATTGCTCTGAGATCCAGAGTCTGAATCACAGGAACAATGCTGCGATATCAGTTCTGATACAGGAAGAGGATGTCTGCCATTTCTCCTGTACTCCACACCCTCAGATTCTACAAAGTAGGATCTTGGCTCGGTACATATACCAGTTATTTGACCAATCCGGTCGAAACCTTCTGACGTTTGTATCCTCACTATCTTTCCTTCTTTCAATGGACGAAGAAATCTGCTCAATTTATCATTGCCGGACTTCTGGAAAGAATGCTTTCTGAATAGTTGGGATCTGATTGCTCTGTTGTTCTTTGCTTTAGGCCTCAACAAACTGGAACTGATAGGCAATGTTGTTCTGGTTTGTCTAGATAGAAGTCTCTGAGCAGGCGAGCAAAGTATATCATCATGGGGTATGTTTCTAAGATTGAGTAAGTTCAAAAAGACATTGGTATTGTCACTTTGACTTCTCTACTAACTGCTTTGCAGTCTGCACTTCACATTCAGCTAGTCCATTTGACTGTTTGTAGTCTGGACTACTAGTAATATGTACAAAGTCCTATTCTTTTGCAAATTTCTGAAACAACTGACTGGTAAATTGGGTACCATTGTCAGAAATAACTGTGTGGACTACCATGGACTGAGAAATGACATTTGAACTTGGTGATAATAGCAGTGGACATTAGGTTAGGTAGTAGATCATTCTCAAACCCATTTGAATAAGAATCTACCAACATTAAGTAATGCTGATTGTTCCACTCGAATACAGTATATCAGTGTCTATTGCTGACCAAGGTAGTTCAGGAACTTGACTTAGGTGAAGTGGTTCTTTTTGCAAATGTGGCTTAGTACTATTACATACTAAACAAGAAGAAAGTACTTTATCAATGTGTTTTACTAGAGAAGGCCAAAATACTAGTCCTCTCACCCTTTCTTTTGGTAGCTTCAGAACCTGGATGACCACGATGCAAAATTGAGATATATTCACATTGTAAGGAAGCAGGAACAACAATTTTAGGACCTTTAAAAATAATGCCATCTTCCATCAACATCTCATCTCTATAAAGAAAATACGTTTGCACTTCAGGTGGTATACTAAATTGCTTTGATGGCCATCCAACATTAATGTAGTGGTTGAGCTTTTGCACAATTGGATCAGTCTCTGTATGATCTCTCAGCTCATCAAGTCTCATGGTAGAAAAATGATGCACTTCCATGTCATCAAATTCGGAATTCACAGCATTAAGCCGCTCCATTGTATTTCTGGTAGATCTGGATAAGGTATCAGCCAGTAAAGAAGTTTGCCTTATGAATAGACCATTTTGAAGTTGTGCCTTTGCAATTTGAGCATTATTCTTTATAATCTCACTGGAGCTGAATGCATAGACTTCTTTAAAATAGTGTCTAGAAGTTGGTGATCATTCTCAATCTGAATATCTTGACCATAAATATAATCATGAAACTTGAACAGGCAAATACTATTGCCAAAAGTTCTTCTCAGTTTCAGCATATTGCATTTCAGTTTGGGTAAGAGATATAGATGCACAGGCTAGTGGTCTACCTTCTTGAAGAATAACTGCACCAAGACTAAATATTGAAGCATCGCAAAAAAGAGTTACTGGTTTATTGACATCATAGTATCATAATTTAGGTGGGATGGCGATTTTCTGTTTAAGGTTTTCAAATGGTCTCTGATGCTGTTCCAACCAAGACCATGTAACATTCTTGCACATCAAGTCTCTCAAAGGCACTGTCAACTCACTGAGGTCTGGTATAAACTTGCCTAAATAGTTGACCATACCAAGAAAACATTGTAGAGCTTGAACATTATCTTGCACTGGCATCTCAAGAATGGCTGCTTGCTTGGATGAGTCTGGTTGCAAGCCAGTGCTAGTAAATAAATGACCTACATATGTAACTTCTGGTAGTCTGACTTTGCACTTCAGAGGAATGAGATTTAAGTTCAATTCACGTGTCCTGTCTAGAACTTTCCTAAGGTTTCTGTCATGCTCTATTTCACCATTGCCTCCAACCAATAAAGCATCTACTATTATGGCACAAGGATAACATGAAAAAAATGCTACATTGCTTGCTGAAAGACTTCACTTGCAAAATTTATTCCAAAGGACATCTGAGGAATCTATATCTTCCAAATGGGGTACTGAAAGTAGTCAGTAATGAAGAATTGCGATCAAGCATCACTTGCCAAAATGAACTTTTTGCATCTAAGACAAAAAAAAAAAAACAGTGGCATTTGGTATTAGTGCTGCAACTTCCTCGACTGTACGCATAGGATGATGTGGTCTCTTTAATGCTTTGTTCAAATCTCTTGGGTCAATACATATTCTGATTTCATCTGAGCCTTTTTTGTGGGCTGCTACCATAGACAACACCCATTCTGTTGGTTCTGTAACTGGATAAATTACACATTGCGGCACCATGTTATCCAACTAAGCTTTGGCTTTATTCTGCATAGCTGACAGAACTTCTCTTGTTGGTCTGACCACTGGACTGATCTCTGTGTCTAACTTCATAGAATACACAAATGGAAATTTTCCTAACTTGTCATTGAAAATATCAGCATACTCTGAGAAAACAGCTTCAGTAAAATTGGAACTAGGAGATTTATTTATATGATAAACCTCTTCGGTAAAGGAAAGCAGATTCCTTCTCAAACTGTCTCTGAACCCACTAATGGTGGCACAGATCTTCGGACCACATAGAATAGTAAGCTGTAATAGTTTCTTGCCAAATAACGTGAAAGTACTACTGAGCCTTCAGCTTGAATTTATTCACCTCCATAAGCAACAAGTTTTACACAGCTGACCACATTAAGTTGTTCACCAGCTCTCACTTTAGCAAATGTGTCTGCTGACATAACATTAAACTTTGAACTGGTGTCTACTTTGAGCTCGATGGATCTACCATTGATCTGGACAGTACAAAACATTTCATTCTTCACCAGTAAATTCACTGCATCAACCCTTTCACCAATCACTGACACACCATCTATACAGAAAGTAGAATTATGGCTGTCTATATGATCAACTTGCTTTTTTGAGTAACCTTTCTTTATAACTGTGTGAGGTTTACTTGATTTGCAAAATGTTTGAAAATTTTTTTTTACATTTGTGGCATTGCTGACCAAATGTTAAACATTTTTCTCTTTTAGATTCATAACTGGCACCACAATTGTGGCAGTTAACAATAAAGCTTGATTTGGGGTTTGCTGACTCACACTTGTACTGCACTGAGCATGTTCTTTTCTTGGAAGTTGCTGGAAAACTATGAGTTTTACCTGGTTAGCCTGCAGGGGTGTCAGGTGCCATGTGCTGAGGCCTGTTTCTATTAGCCACATGTTGCATACTGTCTACATTTGCTCTAGAGTCTATTGAAACCATGCTCTTATCACTTGCAGGCATACTTGTGTGCCTTTCTGTAACTTCATGGATTTGACAAATCTCAATAGCTTTGCTCAGCATTAAATCACTATCACAAAGCAACATCTTTCTCACTGCAGCACTACTAATACCACACACAAGCCTGTCCTTTATTAACTCATCTTTTAAGTCTCCAAACCTATACATTTTGGCTTTGTTTCCCAGGTCAGTATTAAAGGCTGCAAAAGTTTCCCCAGGTTTTTGATCTCTTATGTAAAACAAATGCCTCTCCAATGTAACTTTTGTCTGGGGGTTACACATTTCCCTGACTTTGCATTTTAAACAACCCGGGATCTTCCTTTGATTCAGCCTGTACAACAATATGATGGTTTTCACCTTCTACCTCATACACTGCTGGTGCATACACAAATTAATGCTCTCTTTCATTGGCCTCTAACACAGCTAACTTTAGCAAAATGAATGCCCTGGTGCATGCATCTTTGTCAGAATAAGCTGTATGTAGAAAATATCATACCCTTCTCAAATATGCACGAACATACACATATATACATATGCCAGAAATGTATGTACTTGTAACTATGTCCAATAGCACAACAACCCTCTGAATAACTGAACTTTATGAAAGAAGTCTTTCGGGCACAAGAATACTCTTGAAATAATTTTAAACATTTTGTTTAGTTAATAAACTTTTCATGCTCTCACTTGTTTAATAATCTGGCTTCTGCCCTTGTTATGCTCTGTTTTATTTTTTTATAAAATAAATTGTTTGTGCAAGTTTTCATTACCTTTGGTTCATTTCTGGCCCCTTCTTGTGCTTGGTTCTCTTAGTTTACCTTCACTGTTAACTCTGCACCTCTTAGCTCTGAAAAACAGTCTCTGGAGTCTTGGTTCTGACACCATGTCACTCGTACAGTCAGAACAAAACAGATGAACATTCATGGGTTCTGTTCAAGCAGCTTTATTATGTACAAACACATCAGGATTGAGGCTTAATAACGTTAACTTAGATAAACTTATAAACAAACTTGCTATTACACTCATGCATGCTCACTCTCTGGCTGCTCTTTCAAAATGGCACTGAAGCTAGCACGTGTTTGCTATTTATATGCATGTGCTGTCCTTGGAAATGCTTCTTAAAGGTACAACATACACACAAGGACCTATCTGACCCACTTGCTGTTCTCTTTAACCATAACCTGAGAACTGATTTTGTACCAGCAGAATGGAGAACAGCAACAGTAATCCCCTTGCATAAAGGGGGGGGGGGTCATCAACTGACCCTGGGAAGTATAGACCCACAAGTCTAAACAGCCTCATCTGCAAGGCCATGGAAAGGATCATCATGGACCTTATCAACATAGACATAGGTGACCTTCAGTTAAGGGTAGATCATGCTTATTGAACCTGGCAGACTTCTTCAAGAAAGGCACCAAAACCCTGGATGAAGGTAAGACAGTGCATACTGCCTATCTGGACCTAGCCAAAGCCCTTGACATAATCCCCCAGATGGGTATAATTGAAAAACATTCCCAGCTAGGTGTTAACCCTTACATCAGTAGATGGGTAGCTAATGACTCACCAGCAGAACACATACTGTCAGAGTTGGTGACTCCACCTCTACCAGTAGACCTGTTATCAGGGAGTACTGCAAGGATCTGTACTGGGCCCTTTGTTATTTGGAATCTATTTCTCGGATGTCCAGGCTAAAGTAGATGGCCATTGACTTAGAAGTTCACTGATATTTGTAAATTAGGTGCAACCATATGAGTCCCCCAGTGATGTTAACATATTACAGGAGAGGCTAACACAAACAAATACTGGTGCCAAAGTCACGATCTAAAACTAAACATAAAAAGTGCACTATAATCCCATTTGGCAAAGCAGAATTTCCCACTAATTACAATATGGACATCACCCCTCTAAGTTCAAACTCAGTGGTGCAAGATCTAGGAACACAGGTCAACAGCAATCTGAACTTTGACCACCAGGTTTCCACAGTGGTAAGAAAAGCCTTCTATATTGCGCATCTCATAAGTAAAGGCATCACATCCAGGTCTAAGGATGTTATAACCCCACTTTACTCGACCCTAATCAGACCATTTATAGAGCACAATGCTCCCTTCTGCATCTACCTCACCAAACACCTGCAGCAACTGGAGAGACCACAGAGGATTCTCACTAAGAAGATACAGGGCCTCCAAACCATGACCTACATAGATAGATGAAAGCCCTTTCACTGTACTCTGTATTGTATAGTTTGCTTAGATGTGGCTTGTGCCTGGCCTATGGGGCAATCCCTGACCCTGACCTTTTGGAAATGCTCCATATCCACAAATCAAATGGCACTAGAGCCACTTGCTCTAGAGATCTCAACTTTGCTAGTGTCATTATCTGAACATGTTGGAGAGCCAGGTATGTCTTCTGAAATTTCCGCTGTTCAGGAATAAACTTCCAATTCATGTGAAACAGAGCTCCTCGATGACCACATTCAAGCACATCCTGGACAAATGGATGGATGACTGCAAATTCACTCCAGGGGTGGCACCTATGTCCATCATGGACAGGGGTAGTCAGTGCTGATCTGTATAATCCATCCATCTAATCTAGGACAATTGGGACAACCCAGGATTAACATGGCTAGGCTTATAAAGGCCCTAGGACTTCTAGCCTAGCGACCTCCTATTAACCTATGACTCAGTATCATACAAGCACCAGTCATTTTTATTAAACACACAAACAAACTATGCCTGATGTAAAATTATTTGTTTGAGAGGTATTTTTAATTTATTTAATATTATGATAAAAAGAAATGTCAGCTAATGGAATCAGGTGGTACATTCACATCTTCCTTTCTTGTTTACTAGGACTCTTAAGCCCACTTTCCATGAATCAAGGATATTTTTGATAATAGATAAATTACGTAGACTGTAAATTGTGCCATGTATATACATCAGTTAAGAACAGCGCACTGTAAAGTCCACTGGGACTTGACATTTTTCCTGACTTGAACTTGACAATGAATCCTTTGATTTCTTCCATAGTATTTTCCCCATTAAACCTAATAACCTGCTTTACATAACCAAACTGTATTCACACTAGTACTATCTGAAGAAATGGTTGTATACCATTTCTTAAATAGTATTGTTCACATAACATAACATTAGCATACCCTAAGCCTGGATGTAACTACTGTAACATTTCCAGGGAAGTTGGGCTTACAAGTTTAAGAACCAACTGCAATGAAATAGAGATAGGTGCTTTAATGAATTCTGACAATAACAATTATGATTTTTTAGGTACAGAACAGTTTTCTCCACACTGATGGTCCGAGAGGATCACTCGTGGGACCAGTGCCAAATAATACAGGAAGAGAATGGGCCATCCAACCCATACAATTGAGACAGACAGTACAAAGGCAGAAAGAATGGGAGGGGGAGATGCTGGTAGAGGAAGATGGATATTTGTTTAGTCTTTCTGATATTGTACAACAACATTTTGTCAGTGACATATTTGGAAATTTTCATAATGAGGAAGGTGGTAATGATGAAGCATTAATCCGCATCCCCAATTCAATTAGCGGATACAAGGGCTAGTAGATTTACACTGGTATTTTAAATTATTCAGTAAAGGGTTTACCTTCATCCTGAATGCTAGGCTTGATATTAGTGAGATAATAGTTGACCTTAAAATTTTATGTTAGAAAATTAAATTTGAAGCTATTCTTTCAGAATTATAATTTGACACAGATGATTGTTGGAGAGTTCAACAGGAAAATTACTTCAACCCACCCATTCATCCAACATTACAGTTGTTTGAAAAATTTTGTGAATGGAACATTAGGAAGTTATTAAAACAAGTACACAGAATGAATTACAACTTGTCTAGAGAGGAATTCAGTCTTTTGAAAGAACTAACAAACAACTGAAATATTAGAGCAATGAAACCAGACAAGGGAGGTGATTTGGTGCTTACAAACTCAATAGATTATTCATCAAAAATGTACAATATTTTAAATAATGAGGTTAAATACAACAGGTTTCCAAAAATGAAGTAAATACAGCGGCAGCTTATTCTAAGACTGAATTGTTTTTATGGGATTTATTTGATCAAGATATTTATGACTACAAATTATACACTTTTGTAAAAGTAGAACATCCAATAATACCCACGATTTTTGATATCCCCAAAATGCATAAATTTTGTGGCTAACTCCCCACTGTGCCCTAGACTGGCTGCTACAGGTTCTAAAACTTATTGATTAGCAGTTTTTGTTTATGGGAAGTATAACAATTTCTTAATTAGTGTTCATACATTTTGAGTGACTCGGGATTTATTGGGGAACATCAAAAATGAATATTACACAGATGATAGTTTGCTAATTACAGTGACTTTCCAGATATGTTAGTTAATGATATTTTAGTGGAGGCCATAATAGGTAGATTTATAATATATCATCCAATACTAGGGAAATACAGGATTTTTTTGGACAACAAATCAATTGGCACAGATTCTCTGGCTAAAAGTACCCATTTGAAAACATTTAACTTTACCTTAGTGCCTTTTTAGAGATATTCATAGGATCGTAGGATCATAGGAGGTTACTAGGCTATTGGCCCTGAGGCCCTTATAAGCCTAGCCAAGAGATTAGCCCATGTTTACACAAGTTAGCACCCAATGCTCCTGTCCAGCAGGGACATGGGTGGAATCCCAGAGGTGTATTTTCTGTTTCCCATCCAGTTATCCAGGTCGTGCTTAAAAAGGGATAATACTGGAATTTAATTCTCCACTCCTTGAATGCTGAAAGAGGATAAAGCACAGATGTTTTCATATCCCACATTAACCTCATTTATCTTAACCCCCTACCCTACTGAGATTGTTTTCCCTCAAGTAAAATATTTCTCCCTTAGTCCAACTGTACAATTTGAATGTCAAATTATCTGCACACATCGTAGACCAGATTGCCAGAAACAAATTCTACCACACATACCATTCTATTTCTTGACTTTCTGCAATATTTTTATACCCATACCTACCAGAACATTTAATAAAACTAAACTGGGCAGATTTTCAAAAAAATACCCCATAATCAACATCTATTAAATATTCTATATCTACTTTCAAAAACTCCAACATTCTTCACTGGTACAGCCATTAAAAAAGCTCTTGATATTCATTTCTACACACTGTGCTAATAGCTTCCTGTACCAAGGATACTAACAAGCTTACTTTTCTTCCCACAATACTTTCACACTTCTTGGCTTAAAATAAATGTTATCATCATTTATTTCAGTTTGACTTTGTTTAGACACTATTTAAAACTGTTATGCTTCCCCCTTACGAGCTATTACTTCATAATGATCTTTCCTTATACACTTCAGTTTTTCTAACACATCAACATTGTGTGTTTTTTGCAGTATTTCCTTCTAATCTATTCTTGTACCTCTCTTACTTTTACTCACAGCTTCCCGTATTTCTCATTATAGGCATTTTGTTTATGTCTTCTTTTTCCATCTAATCTTTATTCATCTCTCTTCTCCCTTCTGGATGAGCATATAACTTTTTCACCCTCTCTTCAATGGGGTAAAGCAAATTCCTCTATTTTCTCATTTTTTTCTTATTCCAAAACATCCCAGCTGTTTACTTCTGATTCCTCCCTTTTACCCTTCCTCCTACCATTTAAGAGTCCGTGTCAAGTTTTGCTGCTTTCATAAATATCTTAACTTTTACAGCTTCTCTGATTATTTTGACATATAATTATCTGTTGTAAAATAAGTACATCTACTATTCCTCTATCTTGAGATTGTCGTAGTAAATTTATTATCATCTTTACTGTTCTTATCTTCTTTATCTTGCATCACCATACTCCTTCCAAATGTTATCTTTACATTCCTCGTTTATTTAACATTCTTCCAATTTTTCATTATCATAATTGAAATTCCATATACTCAGTGCACTGCATTGTGTTAGGAGAGTCATGAAATCATACCCCTCAACCTCTTAGCTCAAGAAATCTGGACAAAGCCTTAAATAATGGGGAACAAAGGTCTCAAAATAGGGGCAGATTGTAAATGTTGCTCTTAAAAACTTCCAAACTTCCACTCCTATCAAGGACTCCCCCTTGGGATCTTGTCACTGTTTCAAAATGGTTGGTCACGCAAAGTATCACTGGAGGACACATCTAACTGTACACTGCCTAAATTTATATCCCCTCACCTTTTCAATGTTTTTTTCTCAAATTAAGTGCTCTTTATCCGTCAATACCGAATTAGTAGGAACAAGGTCATTCTTATAAGTATTCTTTATTTGAACAGGTCTATCAAATCAGTGGACTATTTGAACTTGATATAAGCAATCTTTAAAGCAGTTTGTTGAATAAAAGAGTCTTAGATTAGCATACATGAAGATGATAGAAGAGGTAGGAGGTTGAGCCAGGTATGTAAACAATGTGTAGAAGGAAAATGTGTGGTAGAATGCAGAAGTCCATTGAGTTATTGAAAGAAAGGAGTTCAAGAAAAGTAGGAAATAACAAAGGCAGATTAAGCAAAGAGGGGTACATGTTGACTAACAAATAGGCAAGGAGAGCTGTTACAATGGCAAAAAAAGCATACGAGAAACTCTACCAGCTTCTGGAAAGTGTCTCAGAAGATGAAACAAAGAAGCTTTTCCAGCATGCAAGGCAGCAACATAAAGATAAAGGAGATATTTGGCAGGCGATATTCATAAGGGATACCAGCAACAATGTGCTCACCAGTGCAGAGAATGTAAAGGGCAGATGGATGGAGTAGTTCAAGAAGCTTGTAAACGAAGAAAACCTTGTAGAAGCTGTACTGATGCATGCATGGCCTGCAAGGAACAAGGAGGGAGAAGTGACCCTAGAAAAAGTATAAAGTGTGCTAAAGAAATTAAAGTCAGGGAAAGCAGCATGCCTAGAAGTCATAGCAGATATGATGAAGTTAGGCACACAGGGGATAAATGGCTCTGGAGGGTACTCATTGTGATACACAAAAAAGAAGCAGAGTATATCTAACAGTAGTGGGTTAATAACTCACAACAGAGGATCCTACTAGCCTGAAAACTAGTACAATTGGAAAACTTATGTTAATCCAGTAAAAGGTATTACTATCATGTCTGTGTTCCAGTGCCTTTATGGTTTATGTTAGTGGGCCAACACAGAATTTCTGAGTTATTTGTATCATCCCAAGTAAGTAAAAGTAGCAGAATTCTGGTCCAAATTAAATTAGGCCTTCAAAGGAGAGGGAGGGGCTTGAAGTTACATGACAAAAGCAAGTCTGAAGGCTTAACCTTATCTGCTATAATTTGGTCTAATTTTCTAATACCATCCCATATGACTGGAAATGTGTTTGTTGTATTTTATGGGTACAAGCAACAATATCAAGTTTGAAGGCAAACAAGACCCACCTCGTCCTTATATTTGGCTGTGGGAAGTCTCAAAACCAACCTGATCTTCATGTATAGCTGTGAGAAGATATGGTTTTGACCTCCCTTCCAAGTCTCCCATGAAAATTTTATATTTTATATTTAGCAGAGAAATGGGGTTATAATTATTCATGTGAGATGGATCATTATCAGGTTTATAATATTGGAAAAATCAAGGTCTGTTTTCAAAAGTAATGGAATCCCTTCTTCAAGCACATGCCTACAAGATCTGCTTCAAAAATCTTGTCACCACTGCAGGAAGTTGCTTATAAAATGTCTTCTATCGGCCATCCATGACTAAAGCCTTAAGTTTTCAATGTTTGCAATTAGTTCTTCCTTGATGATTGGGGAGTCCAGTGCTTGCTAATTATGTGCACTTCTTTCTATACAAAAGAAATGCAAAAGGACTACGTGGTTGCTGGTCATGTAACTTTTCAAAATATGTCATTAGATTTTTATTTATTTATTTATATTTTAGTTTTTGCTTAGCAGACTTTCACTAAAGTTGGAAATGAGTCTCAGAGGAGAGAAAAATTAAAATGCATAACTTGCACAGATATCTTTGGATATCTGGAAAGTAGAAACTCAGAATGCCTAATTTGTAGCTTATACCATCTTGATGAACTTTTCCATACCTGCAGTATCCCCTCATAATACTATAGGCAAAACCCATTCACAGCTGTTTCACTCTACCTCAGTAGGATCACTTGGATATGATCTCAGTTTCTGCTGTTCTTATATAACTCTTGCTGCTTTAGATTTACTGACCTTTTATTCATAACCCAAGTTATTCCATGTTCATAGCATTGAAAAAACAGGCCACAATTCCTACAAGTTCTATATATTCAACAAGGTTTAGCCTACCAACCCTAGATGGGAACAAGAATGCACTATTGGTGAAAAAAGAGCTGGGGTGGCAGATGCTTCTGAATCCATGCAATATCCCTGGACTCAGCGTTAGCTGCTCCATAAAAAGTGTACTGGAATTGAAAGCACTTCACCATATCCAGCACTGTTATCTGTGATTCTTTATCTTCCATGCTAATTGATGTTACAAGAATGCACTATTACATTACCCTCTGATTATTACCCCATTCTCTACTGCAGCAATTTTCCTCCAAATGAGCAAGGGTCCCATTTCTCCTTTCCATCGCCCCCCCCCAACAGGAGGTTTATCTTGCAACACCAAAAGGATACATGCCTTTTTCAATGATAGATGATCAAAGAGAATGAACTGCTATCAAGTGATTGACGCAGGATGAACTAAGCCATTCATCCCACATTGGTTTTAGCCCAGACAAGCATTTTCTCCATTTGTACTTGTTGACTTTAACATTTCAACTGTGGACGGGGCTAACATGGCAACTAGGGCTACTATTTGGAAAGCTTAAGTTCAAGGGGACTGTTTCTTTGTGTTTGCTTTATCTGTGCTTGTTCACTTCTGTATCCCATGTTGCAGTTTTCAATAGTTTCCAGTGTTCAGAAAATCATATCTCTTGCTTTGTATCTAGAGAAGGCTTTTTAGAGAAGGCTTATTCTCCAATGGCTTGCATAATATGTGGTCTAGCAAGTATCTCCTCTCAGAGATTAACTTTTCTTCTCTAAGTGGCAATTTTGTTCTTGGGGTGGGCAGAAACCCATATGGAGTATTTTGAATAATAGGGTGCCTAGAAGCAGTCTAGTTATGCCTGTAATAGACAACTAGTGGTATTTATGAAGTATGTCACTGTGATGTGAATCATGACCTGTTAGTAGGGCAGATTTACAGATCAGTGACTTGGTGATTTGTAGCTTGTGGGTGTGTTGGACTGACTGAAAGCCCAATTTGGTGGTAGGGCATATTCAGCTTAAGGAAATAAACCATTTTTGGCTATGGTTTTACATGCAAAGGAGCAAGCAGGAGAGATATGATAACATAGTTTTAGTCGTGAGAGTACTTTGGAGGTGATACTCTCTGTGATTTGTAAAGTTGAGGACACGATCCAGGATTAGACTTCGGTAGACATAGGTATTTTTGAACCTTAACACTAGGGATATTTCCATTCAGGTCTATAGGTAATAAAAGCGGTACAGAGGAAAGCTTCTTTGGGATTGCACATAGCATTACATTAGTTAAGTGGAGGTTATTAGAAGTCTATTTGGTTGAAGCCAAATACTTACTTTCTGTATGCATGTATAACTATGTGCACGTATAATATACACACACACACACACTCACACACACACACACACACACACACACACACACACACACACACACACACACACACACACACACACACACACACTCACACACACACACACATGTGCACACACGTGTATATATATATATATATATATATATATATATATATATATATATATACACACACACACACACACACACACACACACACACACACACACACACACACACACACACACACACACACACACACACACAAACACACACACAAACACACACACACAGTTCCCTATGAGAAGGATGAAAGCTCACAAAAGCGAACATTGAAAACCCGGAAGGTTGAACAACAAAGACCTTGATTGCGTAGGATTGTGGTACAGTGGAAATTGGGGTTTTGCTCCTTTTCCCACTGTAATGTGTTCTCTGAGTTTGTATATATACTTAGCAGGGGGTGTGGGGGCACTGAAGGCTTGTCTCCCTTCAAAAACATAGATGTGTGTTTTTCTTTCTTTTTTTTTTTGATCATCTGGATTTGTGATGTTCCTAGTTTGGTCTTTTGACAGTTGTTCTTGTGAACTTTTGTCCTTATGATGGGGACCTATATATATATATATATATATATATATATATATATATATATATATATATATATATATATATATATATATATATATACATATATATATATATATATATATATATATATATATATATATATATATACATATATATATATATATATATATATAAAACCCTAGACAATGAAATTACTCCCCCTGGCTACATCTTCAGACTAGACCGTATAGCCAAAAAGGGTGGTGGGATAGCTATTCTTTACAAAACAGGCATGCAAATTGCTATCAAACATGAACAACCTCCCTCTATAAGTAATGCCAAAATCCTTATCTCCAAGCTGCAACTTAATACACACAAAGCCATCAATATAATCTCCACCTACCTTCCCCCTGGAAATAATATTAGTTCCTTAGAAGAGATCCTTAGCTGGCTTTCGACTCAATTCCCACAAGCAACCATAGTGCTAGGCTATGTCAATATAGACTGGAAAACCTGTAACTCTGCATACCCTCCCACCCTCTTAAATCTTCACGGCTTTTCACAAACCATTCAAACCCCAACCAGAACTAACAAAACTAACAACAAAGAAAGCATATTGGACTGGATTCTAATAAATAGTCACTCCCAGACTTATGCAGTAGGGACACTACCCGATGATTTAAGTGACCGAGCCCTTACTTATCTAATCAGACATAAAACTACCTCCCCTAACCTAACGAAATATAGAATGGTCAGATCAAATAAAAACTTTAACCCTGAAAGCTTCCTTACAGAACTAAATGCATGCAACTGGTCTCCTCTTAAACAACTGCCACCGGATGAAGCTGTAACTTACTTCAACTCCAGGTTCCTTTCTATCCTAGACACTCATGCTCCCTTAAGATCTATTAGAATTAAATCAA
Source organism: Protopterus annectens (assembly GCF_019279795.1). Taxonomy (NCBI): domain Eukaryota; kingdom Metazoa; phylum Chordata; order Ceratodontiformes; family Protopteridae; genus Protopterus; species Protopterus annectens. Next base: position 152,971,014 of record NC_056728.1, on the reverse strand, counting down.
AACCTGCCCCTTGGCTCTCACAAGATACAAGGCATAAAATCCTCATGAAAAATAAACTCTGGACCAAATTTCGTATCACAAAAGATCCCTCTGACCAACTTAACTTTAGACAAATAAGAAGCTCCACTAAAAAAGCTGTACTACTAGATAAAAGAAACTATCACTGCCATTTACAGCAAACCAACCAACATAATCCGCAAAAGTTCTGGGCAAGCATGACACCCCACACCCCCTAAGCACTTCTAAAAACAACCCAAAACAAACTGCGGATACCTTCAATACCTTCTTCACTGAAACTGTCCAGTCTCTAGCTAACCAATTAGCCCCAAATATCTCCTCTCAGTCCCCCTCTTCTAACACTTCCATTCCCACCTTTCAACTACAACCTGTTCCCACTTCACTTATCCATTCTCTTCTCCACAAACTTAAAACCTCCTTGCCTTCTGCTGTCCTTCTACCAGCTCAGTTTCTAAAAATTGCATCCAATCTATTAGCCTATCCCATTTCCATTCTGATTAACAGAACCATTGTTGAAGGGTGCATTCCTTCACTTAGGAAAATTTTACATATCATTCCCCTGCATAAAGGAGGGACCTCTACAGAACTCTCAAACTACCGTCCCATAGCCTTACTCTCCCCCTTAGCTAAAATCATGGAGAAATGCATCCAAAAACAACTTCTTAAACACCTGTTAAATCACAACCTACTAGCTGATTGTCAACATGGCTTCAGGCCTTACCACATCACCACCTCAGCCTTTCTTTCCTTTACTGACCGCATCAACAAAAACCGGAACAATAACATACTAACCTCTGCTCTCTTTATTGACCTATCCAAAGCTTTTGATATGGTCAACCACCAGACACTGTTAAACTTACTTAAAACTTTTGCTCTTGACTTTGGTGCAATAAAATGTTTCAAATCATAACTTCATAACAGACAACAGGCAGTGCACTGGGAAAACAGCTTATCCAACCTCCTACCTATTACCCTTGGAGTCCCCCAAGGTTCAATACTTGACCCGCTTCTGTTCTCTATTTTCATCAGTGATCTACATACCAGTTTGTCCTCTGCTACCTGTATACAATATGCTGATGATTCTACTTTGATTTGTTCTGCCTCATCCCCCTCTAAATTGCACTCTATCACCAAACAGACATTCCAAAATGTTGAAAAATGGTTCTTAAAAATATGCCTAATCTTAAACCCCAAGAAAACCAAACTGTTACTTTTCTCCCCCACCCAAAAATCCTCTCCACTCAACTTCCCTGTCTTCTCTAGTAATGGCACCTACATATCTCCTGACCCCTCCACCAGGCTCCTCGGAGTAGAGATAGACAACAACCTATGCTTTGACTCTCACATTAACAGTACAATAAAATTAGTCAACAGAAAAATAAACAGAACCAATGCTTTATATATTTTGGTTAAACACTAATCCAAAAGTTCCACCTTTAATTTTATTTAGCCACATTCACCAACTTTAGTGCTTACTATGTTGGTAAGACCATTAGGAGATTAAAAGACAGGATAGGTGAGCATCTTAGGGCTATCAAGGGTCATGATGCACACAACGTTTTATATACACACGGTACAAAGTGTACCAATTTTAGGAGATTTGTATTCTTTGTTATAGACAGGGTGTTGTACAGCGAAAGAGGAGGAGATGAAAAATTAAAGGTGGAACTTTTGGAGTACAAATGGCAGATTATGTTAAATGCCTTTATGCCACCTGGGCTCAACAAATACATCTCCTTAAAAACCAATATTGAAGCAAAAGGCAAATGTTATTTAAACATTGAAATGACATCATAACTAAGTGCATAAATCACAAAGTAAATTATTTGATATGCATATTTTTGTATGTATTTTCATGTATTTGCTATGTATATATTTTTTACAATTATTGTCAATTTTGAGGCTGGGACAGTATATGTATTTGTATTTATTTGACACATGATTCTTTAAGGGCAAGGTAATTAATGCTTTGGTTAATTGGATTAGTGTTTAACCAAAATGTATAAAGCATTGGTTCAACTTGATTCCTATACACTCTGATGATGCCATGTGTTGATGGTGAAAGCGCTTAGTGTGTGGATTATTAAAATGCTTTGGAAATACTTGGTTGGTCGTGGTTCTGTTTATTTTACAAGTTTTATATCCATTGGGTATTTCCTGTCAGTTAGTCAATAGAAAACGTGGCTCCTTGTTTAAAATTAAACCATTTCTTACACCACTAGCCAGAACTTCCATAGCACATACCCATTTGATTTCTACCCTACTTTACGCTTCCCCCATCTATACATATCTGTCCAAAACTAACCTCTCCAAACTGACTGTTGCCTACAACAGTATTGCCAGATTTGCCTCTGGCTCCACCTTTAGAACTCACCACTGCCTAAACTTAAAACAATTGGGATGGCTTGAGCTGCAAAATCCCATCTTATTTCACCAGCTCTCCCTAGCCCATTAAATCCTCTACAAACCTACAAACACCCCTATACTCACTACCCTCATTAGCCCTTATTGTAATCTCAAAAGTCTGCGTTCTTCTAACAAACTTCTAATATCTACCTATAAATCCAACAACTTAGCAGGTGACTTCTTGTTCTCTAAAACAATTGGAAAAGTTTGGAACTCCCTTCCTTCCAACCTCACTGCTATCTCCTCTCTTCCCAGCTTCAAATCCCAACTCAAAACTCACCTCTTAACTCACTGGCTCTGCCCCTGCTCTAACCCTGACTAGCTAGCATTCTGCTCCTAGAACTCTCATGTATCTTGCTTATAAATCTTTTCAAAAACTTACTATTTAATTTCGAAATTGAATTTTACCCTTTGATGTTCTTATTTTGCTTATTGCAGACACTGTAAAAATACTATTATTATATATTTTTTTCCTCTGAACTATATTTGTAACTTTTTTAATGTTTAATGCTTTTAATGATTATTGTTTTTAATGCTCAATGTTTAATGCATTTCACTTGGAGCTTTTCTCCCCGGGCCTCTGCTGAAAATGGACATATATCCAGTTGGACCAGCCCGGTCAACAAATGTAAAATAAATAAAATAAAAAAAAATATATATATATATATATATATATATATATATATATATATATATATATATATATATATATCTGTGTGTGTGTGTGTGTGTGTGTGTGTGTGTGTGTGTATATATATATATATATATATATATATATATATATATATATATATATATTATTATACTAATGGAATATGCATCCTGATTCCAGAATTATTCTTGATTATTTCAGTATGAGTTTTTTACCATATATTATGTTTTATTGCTACATTTTGGCCATTGCATTCTAGATTCATATTTTGCATGTTTATAAGTTGTTCCCTATTTTCCTGACTATTGTCGCAATTAATTTTTCGTTTAATTTCCAGTATGGAAACATATTGCATTGTAGAGTCTTGCAGTCACATCTTGATACAGATAGCATTGTCCTATCTACAGTGTTATGCTTTTACATTTAAACTGAGTTATAGCGTCCAGTTTCCCAAGTCTGCACTGCCTTTTTGCCTTCCTTTTCACTATGTTGTACAATCTATTATTAACATGTTAAGGTACATTGTGCAACTTTCTGACACAGTGTAAAGTGTGCACTATGTCATTTCTAAACCCCGGCCTTTTTCTCCTTGTAATGAAATTTTCAGTTTGTTCTACTTTCTAATATTTTTATATTTCCCCTTGCTGTTCCAGCTCTCCATGTACTCCAGCTGTGTTTATCTGCAAAGTCCTGATTTGGGAGACATTTTCACCAGCATCCCTGTTAACATGAGAATCACATCTGTCTGTGGCATATGGTTTAAAAAGAACCTCTATCACATCCATTTAAAGTTTCACATTAACATTTTTACAGCCCCAAGGACTGTGTTCTTTTTATTTTATTTTATTTTTTTTGGAATAGGGGACTTACTCTTTAATTTACTCATAACATTATGAAGTGAGACCATTTACCATTTATCATGCGAACACAGGGAGGACATGTGGACTTCAAACAGAAGGCACTGAAATGTGTGTATGTATTATGTATGTATGTGTATATATACATATATATATATATATATATATATATATATATATATATATATATATATATATATATATATATATATATATATACACATTCTATTTTCTATGCTCAGACAATGTTTGTCCATCTATTTTTATCACAGCAGGTAGCTGGTACAACATGTTAAGGAAAAGTGTCATGTTCATATTAATGGTTGAAAAATGAAGCTATTAGTCATTTAATTCTCTTGGAAAAACTATTGGCATGAATGTCATTCAGATAAGATGCGCCATACACAATGACCGTACTACCCTCCCTAACCAGTTATATTATGTGGTCAGTCTACAGAACTGGACCCTCAAAAATATATATTCACTTTTACAGCTTTAGTAGGGTTACAGATACTCATTTCCAAGAGCCAGGCAGTAAAGGAAATGTGAAACAGCAGTGTTAAATAGACAGTGAATCAACATCCAAGGAGACAAAAAAGAAGTGTATTAGAAAGTATTATTACAACCAGTACTGGCAAGGAGTTTTAGCTCTCTCCGAGGACAAAGCTAAAAAGGTCTCTTTGTTTTGGCTTCCAATTCACTGAGGGTAGATGTTCTTTTGAAGATTCCGCAGCTGTAAAGTGGACCCCAGTGTTTCTTTCATCAAATCAGCATCAGCATATTATATTAATATCTGAGACTGGTTAAAATACACATTACCTTAACAAAACACAGCAGGGAAAACAATTTTGCAAGTATTTTACGAAAATTGTCATTAATTCACTCTAATTGCAGTAGGTGCATTTTCTACTGTCGGCCAGTCCTTACAAAGTGTTTAGCCTAACAATTGCACAGTTTCATTAAATTGCCAGCACACAAATGCTAAGATAAGGCAGTCCATGTTTTAAAAAGACATGATTACTTTGCAGAAGCTACTTTTTTCTCAAAGAAGAGACAAAGGGAGTACATAAGAACCAACAGCGCAGACAGAGAATGCAATCAGAGAATCACTAGATACCTTTGTCTATAGGAGACACATAGTAATTTTTACATGCTTGGCACTGTGTGTCAAACCTTTCTTTTCTTCTTTTTCTTCCATTTTCATGGAGTGGACTGATTATCTAAGACAGAAAATTAGCACACAATGACCATACTATCGGATACTCCTTAGGCAACTAATGGCAAAGCTTTGTTAATTGGCTGTAAATGCCAGCTGGTTGCCAGGATAACACTTCAGAAATAAGCAGGTATTCTGATAATTATAGCAATCTTCAGCTATAAACGCTTAAGTAGATGTAGCTGAGGCTGGCTTAAAACCAAGATATGTCCTGCTGTATGCACATTAAACAGAAAAAAGGTGAAAACAATAATGTAACAAACAATTATAAAGCAGAAAGCATCCCGGGTTCAAAGATTATAAAAAACTGACAAAAAATGTAAAACAGAGTTATAATAACTACTTCTGGGCAAAATAGGCCATTTAAATATGCATATAATTAAATGTTAGTCTTAGGCTAGGTAATTTCACTTTCTGAATTAACATGCTTTTTTCTTCACTTTTATATACAGCATATAATTGCTATGTGGAACATCAATTTAAAAAATAAAAAAAATATGGATAAAACAGTTTGAAAAATCAACAGATGAACTTCAGCTCCATTGTTGCTAGATTTTTTTCGTTATAGACACCTCAAAATGTATGATATAAGAACAAAATGTATTATGTTGTTATTAATTATTAACTGTATTAGTTATTAACTGTACCTGGAAATAATAATTTTCAGCTGTTTCTGTTGCATACTCATAGTTTTTCCAAGTATCTTACTCAACAATTTATGGAACATATATAAGTATTTTATGTTTGGCTCTATTCTCCTGTAATCAAAACTGTAAAAAGTTTTTTTTTTTTTTTTACAGATAAGCTCTTAAGTGCTTATTCAGTTATAGCTTTGGTAAGACTCCATGATTGGTAGATTACCTAATTTTCTTTAAAAACAATATATGTGGGTGGCATTCTCCCATGCTCTTATATCTACTGGTATTCTTCCTCTGTGAAGAATATGGTTCAAGAGACATGCTTGCATACATATATTTTCTGTAGAGACCTCCTATGAAGTTGCGGGTGTTACTTGTATCCTGAATGAACCATGATATTTGTCCAAAGCCAGTATTCTCCTTTAAAGTGAAACATTCACATTGACTGAATCTTATTTGGTCTAGGCACAGCTGAGGGCTTAAAGACACTGAGGTCTTCTTCCTAAAGCAATGCCAACTGGTTGCCATAGGCTGATCATTGTAATTAATGTTGAACAACGAGCGCACGTGATGTTTGTAGGTGGAAAGTGCTACTGCAATCTCTATATTATTGCACTTGCTTGGTTGTTTATGTACAGTGAATTAATATCTGCATTTCATACAAAGACAGTATCTGGCCCTCTATATGTCCAGCTTTAGAGGAGTTGTAATAAAGTGTGGACAATACTCTCATCCTCTGCAAAAGTAATAATGTTGAGCTCATTGCATTGCTCAGCAATTTTTGCAAGGATTATAGTTAGTGTTTTACTTGTAAGAATAATTCATTTTTTTTTGCATGCAATGAGTTATAAATTGGACTATTGTGTTACAGTTATGATTAGCACTTTGAAAGCAGCATGCCTATTTGGGGGTGGGGATGTGCAACATTTCCTTTTAAGCAGGCTCAGCACCTATGGAAGAGTGTCAGGATCAAGACATATACTAGCAGACTAAGGCAAAGCATTTAACCGAGGCAGGAATTTTGGAAAGTAGGTCACACTTACTACAGCAACAGAGCTGTGGCCATTTTTAGATTACATATGGCTTGCCTAACCTTCTTCTTAGAGTTATTGACATGTTCTAACTGCTTTAAGCTCATAATATTAATTAAAAATGGAATATTGTATCAAACTGGCAACTCTGCTCAGAGTAATACTGGTTAGAGACATAACAGATCAGAAGTGTTGTGTATGAAAAGCGAGTGACAAAAATATATATTTTTTAAAACAGGTTCCAAAAAAATATTAAACCCAGCTTTTATGTAAAGGACAACCTACTACTGCATGCATGCTTCTCGTATCCTGTTTATCTAATTAATCCTGAGCTAGTTTAGAGTGATGGCCTAACAGCAAGGTACATGAGAGTCAGTCAAGTACATCCCATCATACACTTGGCTATTGCATAACATTACTCAACTCCAGTTCTGGCAGCTTCTACTGAATCAGCATCACCTTTTCTGGGGTCTGATGAGCGTAGGCTTTGGGCACCTTAACCTGGTGTTCAGTTCATCCCGCAGCGCCAGTTCTGCTTACCAAAAGTGGCCCACTAGGTGCTCACATTCCACGTCTGGCTCCAAGCCAGCGAGTCAGGCTTCTTACAAACTTAAAGTTTGAGAATAGGTTGAGATCGTTTCAGCCCCAAGACCTCTAATCATTCGCTTTACCAGATAAAACTGCTTCTGCTGAGTGCCAGCTACAAGGGAAACTTCAGAGGGAGCCAGCTACTAGATGGTTCTATTAGTCTTTTGCCCCTAGACCTAGGTCGGATGACCAATTTGCACATCAGGACCACTTCTCCATATTTTCAGGTGTTATAAACTGTCTGTGCACATTCTCTATTGAAGCCATACAAAAAGTTGCAACTTGAGGATCCTAATTTTTACAAATAATTCTTTGAGGTAACTTATTATACTTAGACCTTGCATCGCATGCATGCTCCCTTTTCTATCTTTATATCATAGATGTATAAGGTACTAATGCTTACCCTCTACTTAAGCTGTTAATTTCTTGGTAGAACAATACCTTTGACCTTAAACAGCTTCTGGCAGCTCAGAGAAAACTTTCAAACATTATGACAACTTGCAGCAACATTTGCATTTCACACAAATTATTTATAAATACTGCATTTTGAAATTCTTTGTTTCATAAAAATAATCTTGAATATATAATATTTTTCCATTTTCATTTATTTTGAGATTATATGCATTAATAACTTACTGATATGACAGACAGTGGCCAAGGTATTTTCTATGATGTCACATCTACAGCACTGTGGTGTTGTGTAGTGATAAGGCAACAGAGAAAAATCATTGGTAATGTATAATGGCAGTATAAAATAATACAAACGTCATTCCTAACACATAAAATAAGATAAGCAGTGTCTAAGTAAGATTTGATGGCCAAGCTGTTTACAAAGTGTCATTCACTCTTAAAAATTTCCTATGGGACTTGTACTTCTGTAAAAAAAAAATAGCACTATAAAGGGATATTCAGGGCTGTTGTACTTTTCCTAATTATAATGTCATTTATGGAATATTCACATATCCTGGATAGTAAATGACTGTTGTCAGTACTGCTCCAAAAATATTATGATATGACACTATTCAGTCACATTAGATATATATTTGAAAGCACTGGAATATGGTCAGCAGTAAAACTAAATGCAGTGTTGACTATTTCTGTCATTTGTTTACTATTTGCATAGTTTTCACCAGGTCGTTTACCACCTTCTGTATGTTACACACTCCATAACGTCCCATAACAGCAACAATGTTTGCATCAATGCATGTTTATTACCGAACAGTATTACTACTTACATGTCTGTTGCATTTATGCATAATTTCATGTGCTTTTCAGGTGTACCCAAGATGTATTTCATTAGGGCTCACAGGTAATGTATAAAAAATGCATGAGGCAGTGTACTCAACTGGTGTTTAGTTGCAAACTGAAAAGACCCAGTGGAACATAAAGCTGTTACATTGTTGACGCTGTTACTACAGATTATGTTTATTCGGGTAGATAAACCCTTGGGGACTGCACCCGCCACACCTTTGGCATGTTACTCATAAAATTTGTGGTTTTCTTGCAAATCATTGAGGATTGATATCATTAAATCAAGACAGACATTTGGACTTCAGCCTTCATACCCTTCAGAAAATGTATGCTAATGCAAAGGTTGTTATTCTAGCAATTTCAGTTTTTAACAGTTTATTCTCTGGGAAGATCATTTTCAGGAGTTTGGACTAAAGATTTTATAATCCATTGAAGTCGGTTTGTGGAATCTGCAGCAATCCTGAATTCAGTTCATTTTTTAATGTATTACTACACTTTTCATACAGCTGTGTTTTATAGTTAATTGTATTTCTGGATACACTCGTGATGTTAAAGCAACACTTGATTTGCAAGCAGAACAAAGATTATGACATTTTTTAATGGTTTAGATTTACTGCTAGCTCATTTTTTTTGTCTTTACAGCCATAACCATAAATGACATTAAGTTAGGTAGGCCATAATTTACATATGCATGCTAAATTATGGGTAATCAAAAGTGCCATAGGAACTCATTTACATTATGGCTTCACTAATAGAGTATCAAATGTGTTAAATTTTTCAAGGATGGGTGTCTCACATGTGAAAAATAGTTGACCAATTCTCATTAGGATATAAGACTCCTTTATTTCTACATCTAGCATGGAAAAGTGGTCATTTATACATTAATGTAGGTAGTGAGGGATTGTGGGTACACTTTCATGATGTCATATCAGACATTTTCAGTTTCAAGAAAAATTTCAAGGGCTGGAGCTTATGAATTAAATCAGTTGTGAAAATAGCACACTATTAGCTTCAAACACTGGCTGGTTATTTACATTTGCTAAGAAAAGTGTTGACAATGTACTTTAAGTTCAAAAACACAAAAGGGGGTTACAAGTGGGAGAGAATGTCATGCATACTATCTGCAAAATGATGCTGGAAATACTGTCCATGGATATAACACTGCAATACCTGTCTAGAAGGAAACATTTTTGGTAAACTTGGAATTAGATACTTTTATTATGCAGAATTCCCTTTGTGTAACTAGACGGGCAGTGCACAAGGCAATGTGCAGAAATTCTGAGGAGTGTTGCAACACTACCAGAAACCCTGGCACTATATCAGAAACAAAGTGCTGTGAAGCTTCTTATTTCCAAATCAATTTAATTTTTATCAGTAAAAATTTGGGTCAACCTAAATATTATTAAACTCACTGAGTCCATCAAGTACTTCAGTTAGTGAAAAGCAATATTCAAAAGAGTCTGAAACATGGAATAAGTGAATAAATTCATAATGAAATTAAAGAATTTTGCTGAGAAACAAGGTCTCTTACACTACATGTTGCCAAAAGTTAGTTATAGCAACACCAAGATTGCAATCCAATGCCAAAGTGGTAGTAATGTATATCCTCTTTGCCGTGGTCATGAAATTTGAGTGTTATATTTAAGATCATGGGTTTGGTCACGTCTACCTTCTCTAGTGCATACTGCAGTGTGCATTTTGTTTTCATCTTACTTTTAAGCATCCCTTTGACTAGCACTTTCTCTAAAACCTGCTGGAAAGCACTAGGAAGCCTTAAACTGATACAAGCACTCAACTCTCCTTGTTAATAAGGAGAAATTAATAGTAGGAACTAAACAGCCTATAATTGCAAAGTACATTGCTAAAGTAAGGGAAAACAGCTCCCGTACTTTACAAAAAAAAAAAAAAAAGCATCAAACCAGGCATGTCCAAGGGTCAGCTTCTGGTGATTTCTCCTGTCCACCTGGTGAATCTGGGCATACTGGGGCAATGCAGCAATTGCCTCATGTACACAGACAACCATCTCCTCCTACCACCCAACACTACAACCTGTGAGAGATGCACTTACATAGCCAAAATGGAAGCAAAGCTCTCTCCACCCAAGATTGTGCTAGACAGTCAAGAGGAGAAGGTTAACACCCACACTACACCTCAAGCAACACATAGCCCTTCTAAACCCACACCACCAACACCCACATATAGCAACACTAAATCCACATATGCAGAGGCCCTTAACTGTAACCTGCCCAAGCAACAAGGACCTCTGAAGCTGAAACGCAAACAAACACCAATCACAACCAAAGTGTCACATAGTTCACAACACCTGTGTGCCACCCAGCAACAGCCCCTAAGGCAAGACAATGTACCTAACACTTTAATCATAGGTGACTTTATAGTCTGGCACACTGATGTCCCTCTCACCAGGTTGAACAATGAGAAAATTACAGTCAGCTGCCTGTCGGGTGCCAGGATCCACCACATAACGCATGCACTCAAGTCACTCCACAACAAGTACAAATATGACTCTGTCATTGTCCATGTTGGAGTGAATGACTTGAGATGTTCCTCCCTGGACTACATGAAAAGAGACATGGAAGAGCTCTCGGATCATGTGGCCCAGGCAGGTATGACCCTAACCCTGAGTAGCATCCTGCCTTTCCCAGAATGATACCACAATATAAGGACAAAATGATTGACTTCAACAATTGGCTAAGCTTCTGGTGTCATTCAAAGGGGATCCAGTATCTGTCTGCCTGGGACACCATGATTGACAGACCACGATGCTTTGCCAGAGGTGGTCTGCACCTGTCACCACTGGGATTCAGGTTACTGGCTAAGGCTCTTGCCACCCCTATAGTGCCTTTTTTAGGCAAAGTTCAAAGGACAAAGCCACCACCGTAACAGGTACAAGCATGCAAAATCTGAAGGTAATGCTACTCAATGCTAGAAGTCTAAACCTCAAAATGCACTCTCTTGAGGCACTCCTAACAATGGAGAACATCGATATCTGTGCAGTAACTGAGACCTGGTTCAAGGCTCCAGAGAGCACCCCTGCAATACCAGGCTACAACTCTTACCACACTTTTCGGCCACCAAAGCAGGACCGAAACACTAAAGGTGGAGGAGTGCCAATATTCACCAAGGATATTCACACCACCAGGCTAGTTGCCCAACACAATGCGTCTGAAATTCTCCAGGTGCAACTAACACTAGGTAAGACTGCAATCCAAATTGTAGCTTGCTACAGATCCCCCACTATACCCCAAGATTCTCACTACACCTTTCTAAACATACTGGAAAATATTAAGATAGAACCAAACACCCTAATACTGGGTGATTTTAACTACCCTGCCATTAACTGGGAAAGCTACTCATGTACCAACACTTTTGCCCAACGGTTCTTGGAATTCATAAATTCCAACACCCTGGATCAACTAATCCATAGTCCCACCAGGGCCTTCAATATCCTAGACCTAATCATTACCAACATGAGAAATCAATGCTCCACACCTATGGTCACCCCCTCGTTAGTCACATCTGACCATAAGCTAATCACCCTTAGCATCCACATCCCACCCCCACCCCCCAGTAAGGAAACTTCCACAAAAAACTTCTCCAAAGCCAACTTCATGCTACTCAAGTCAGAAGTGACAAACTTCATGACACCCATGCAGACGGGAGCTGAAAGTTCAACTGTTGAATCCTACACTAAGGCACTGTACGAGCACGTCCACTCATGCATAAATCGTGCCATCCCAAAGAGAACCAAGATGCTCTCATCCAAAAAAAAGAAGCCAATCTGGTGGTCCCCTGCCATAAACAAACTTTACAACAAAAGGAATAAACTGTTGCAGAAAAGAGGAAAATCCCAGGATGCAAAAAACTTCCTTACCAGCCTCAGTAAGAAACTGAGATCCCTCATAAAATCCTCCAAAGCTAGTTACAAAAATAAAATTGCCAAAGATTCCAAAGACAACAACAAGGCATTCTATAACTATGTCAAGAATCTAAATGGCAATGCTCAGATCTGCTCTGAGCTAAAACAGAATGACATTAAATATACTATTCCCAAGGATATTGCCAGTATCCTGGCAGATCGATTCAGTGCCGACTCACCCCCTCTCACCCCCTAAATGGCCCATCTCAGTACCAGAAGATTACCAAATTCCACTAATAATGGCCACACAGGTATGTCCAATGTTAATACAGCATCCATGGGACCAGATGACATCCCGGGCTGTGTACTACATGAACTACAATATGAACTGGCAGCTCACCTAAGTGTCATGTTTAATCATAGCCTCACTTCAGGTGTTGTGCCCACTGAGTGGCACAGCTACAGTTATCCCACTCCACAAGGGGGATCCACCTTGGATCCCGGAAACTACCGTCCCATCAGTCTGACAAGCCTTATCTGCAAGGCCATGGAGCGTATTATCATGGAACTTATAAACAAAGACATTGGCAACCTTCAAACACTGGACCCCACCCAGTTTGGGTTTGTGAAGGGCCGATCTTGTCTCCTGAACTTGATTGACTTCTTCGAATCAGTCTCCAGAGCCATGGACAAGGGTAAGGTGGTCCACACAGCCTATCTAGACCTTGACAAGGCCTTTGACACCATCCCCCACTCTGGAATCATAGATAAACTTACTAAGCTGGGCATTAATCCCTACGCCACCCAATGGGTTGCTAACTGGCTTACTGATAGAACCCACACTGTAAAAGTAGCCGAGTCCAAATCCAGCTCCAGACAAGTGACAAGTGGAGTACCTCAGGGTTCAGTCCTGGGACCGCTCTTGTTTGGCATCTACTTCTCTGAAGTACAGGCCAACACTAAGGGACTTGATAACAAAGTTTGCAGATGACTGCAAACTGGGAGCCATTATTGAATCCCCAAATGATGTGGATACTCTACAAAAGGGCATACAGAAACAGATGCTTGGTGCCAGAGCCATGGGCTCAAGCTCAATGCCAAGAAATGTATAGTTATCCCCTTTGGGAAAAAGCATTTATCCGTGAATTACCATATAGGTGGCAGTACACTAAACACCGAAAGTGTGATAAGAGACTTAGGGACACAGGTGGACAGTGGTCTCACCTTCGATAACCACATCACCACAACAGTCAGGAAATCCTTCTATGTGCACACCTCATCACTAAGAGCTTTTCATCCAGAAAAAAGGAGGTCATTGTCCCACTGTACTCATTCCTCATTAGACCCATTATAGAATACAATGCCCCGTTTGGTATGTACCTCTCAAGACATCTGCAACAACTGGAAAGGCCACGGAAATACCTCACTAAAAGAATCACAGGCCTAAAGCAGATGCCCTATGCTGATTGCCTTAAAAAACTCCAGCTATACTCTGTCACATATCGTCTACTCAGAGACGATCTTTGCTTAACATACAAGGCCATGTCAAACCCAGAGCTGTTGGACATGCTACACTTAAAGAAATCCCAATCCCTCAGAGCCACACGTTCCAGGGATCTAAACCTTGTCATCACAATAAACAAAACATGCTGGAGGGATAGGTTCCTGACCCAGAGACTCCCCAGACTCTGGATACCTGCAACAGGTCCAGGAAGTAATTTGGGAAAAAGCCGAATTGTATGGCAGTGATAGCCCAGGGTATGTAGTCAACCATGACTGAACCTATGCTATCAACTACATCAACTTCTCCAAAGCCATCTTCATGCTACTCAAGTCAGAAGTGACAAACTTCATGACACCCATGCAGACAGGAGCTGAAAGTTCAACTGTTGAATCCTACACTAAGGCACTGTACGAGCACATCCACTCATGCATAAATTGTGCCATCCCAAAGAGAACTAAGATGCTCTCATCCAAAAAAAAGAAGCCAATCTGGTGGTCCCCTGCCATAAACAAACTTTACAACAAAAGGAAGAAACTGTTGCAGAAAAGAGGAAAATCCCATGATGCAAAAAACTTTCTTACCAGCCTCAGTAAGAAACTGAGATCCCTCATAAAATCCTCCAAAGCTAGTTACAAAAATAAAATTGCCAAAGATTCCAAAGACAACAACAAGGCATTCTATAACTATAAAATAATTCCAAAGTGCAAAGGAGAGGTCGGATAAAGTGTTTTTGGTGCAATTTCCACCATTCTGTTGCATTCTATAACTATGTTAAGAATCTAAATGGCAATGCTCAGGTCTGCTCTGAGCTAAAACAGAATGGCATTAAATATACTAATCCCAAGGATATTGCCAGTATCCTGGCAGATCGATTCAGTGCCGACTTCACCTCCCACTCACCCCCTAAATGACCCATCTCAATACCAGAAGATTGCCAAATTCCGGCAATAATGGCCACACAGGTAAAAAATGCACTCTCCAAAGCTAAGAATACAGCATCCATGGGACCAGATGACATCCTGGGCTGTGTACTACATGAACTACAATATGAACTGGCAGCTCACCTAAGTGTCATGTTTAATCATAGCCTCACCTCGGGCTTCATGCCCACTGAGTGGCGCACAGCTACAGTTATCCCACTCCACAAGGGGGGATCCACCTTGGATCCCGGAAACTACCGTCCCATCAGTCTGACAAGCCTTATCTGCAAGGCCATGGAGCGTATTATCATGGAACTTATAAACAAAGGCATTGGCAACCTTCAAACACTGGACCCCACCCAGTTTGGGTTCGTATAGGGCCGATCTTGTCTCCTGAACTTGATTGACTTCTTCGAATCAGTCTCCAGAGCCATAGACAAGGGTAAGGTGGTCCACACAGCCTATCTAGACCTTGACAAGGCCTTTGACACCATCCCCCACTCTGGAATCATAGATAAACTTACTAAGCTGGGCATTAATCCCTACGTCACCCAATGGGTTGCTAACTGGCTTACTGATAGAACACACACTGTAAAAGTAGCTGACTCCACCTCATGGTACAAAGGAGCACAACAGTGGCCATGCAGTTCCTTAGGAGGTGAGGAGCACCAGTTTGGAGAAGGAAACTTTGCTTTTTCCTTCTCAGCTTAGAGTTGAGGGGAGCCAGACTGAGGATCATTATAGATCATGGATAAGCAGTGGGTGATGGATGAACCAGCTATTCTGTTCTCAAGCTATTTTGGTCCTCTGTAAACAAACACAAAAAAACTCATAGCAATGACCCTCCTACTCTCATCTCTGTTGTATGCATTACTTATCTTCACTAATCTTAACAATACCCTCAAGTCCAAACTTGATGCTTGCTATAATAAAATAGCAAGATCCCCTCATATTCATCAGCTAACCTAATCTAAACTCACCACTGCTCATAAACGTATCTACAAGCTCGATAGTTGCCCCAGTCTAAAGGCATATTACTACCATCCAGCCTCTGGGAAGCAGGAAGTAAAGCTGCATCAGCTCACTGCAATAGTAGAATTAGAAGTTCCACCCTTAACTCCATCCCACCAGTCTCTTTATGATTAGTTAAACACAGGTTGAAATATCGAATGACGGGAGTTACTGACTGACTGCAATTTTAAGTAATTTATCAGAAAATAATAAATATTAGGAACAGGTAAAAAACATGAGGCAAAATCAGTGACATTCTGCAAAATTTATTTTATTTAACATTTGGTTACTGGGAAAGTCCGACTTGAAATGAAGCCAATTTTCAGCAGAGGCCCTGGGAGAAACACTCCAGATGCATGTCTTTGTAACATGGGAGGAAACCAGAACACATGGAGAAAACCCACACGAATGCAGGGGTGACATGCAAACTTCACAAAGAAGGCACCCTAGACAAGAATAGAACCAGAGAACCTCTTGCTGTGAGGTGAAAACGCTACTGCTGCACCACTGTGCCATCCGAATGGTTGGGAATTATGAGGTTTGGAATGGGTTAGAGAATGTTATAGTAAATACCACAGTTTTAATGAAAAAACATAGCAAAGACTGAAGGGGGAATTCAATAAAGCCTACAAAGACTAATTTTCCATGTAGGCATAGTGACGGGGAAATAAGCAGCAGTGCGGTCCAGTAAACAAAGCCGAGGGGCATGCACGAGCATGCCAACACAGAAGTGCCTCATAAGCAGGTGAATTGCATGCAAATGAGGGTGTAGAGAAATCCAGCAAACAGATAGGCAGTTGTGCAAATCCCATGTTGGTGTCAGAAGTGCACATGGAAATATTCCGTATACATTAAATTAAAAAGTGAACAGGGGCTGTAAAAGCCCTGTTAGAAGGTCAGAAATAGCAAAGCAGACACAGATATGTGCAAAACTATGCCCTGTGTGTTCAAAAAGTAATGAAATAAAATTTTAAATAAATATTTTTTAAATACCAATATTATGTTTGCCTGGCAAGCAACAGTGTGCAAACATGCCATTATGCAAACAAAAATTTTAAAGTGTAACAACAAAAAAAATATGTGACAATAATGCGTTATATGTTCTTGCATGGAGTATGTACAATGGTAGATGTCTATGGTTGCTAAGGAGGCAGGTCCTGGAATAGTGTAGTATCCAGGTTGTGTGCACTGATCTGTATGCAAATGAGCTGGGGTTACTAAATAGCAAAAATGGGTATCCATGCCCACAGATCAAACCTGTGTAGCCCCAGAACCATGTTGGTATCCACAGAAAAGGTAGCTGACATCAAAAAGGAGTGTCTCTATTTCTTTAACCACATTGGAGCACAGCAGCGTCTGTTTACCTGTTGAGTTACCGAGCTGAGCAGAGGGGCTGTGTCCAGTGCTGCTAAGCTGTGTTTAGCTTCAGGGCATGTGTTTAAACTGGTTTGGGCTGTGCTGAGTTTTCCCCTTCATGAGGGTGTGTCTATTGACTGCTGAGCATTGTTTATACTTGTGGTACGGGTTTGCATGCCATACCGCAGTGCTTAGCAAGAAAGGCTGTCAAAAAAAAACAAAACCAGAAATTGGCTGAGAAAGACAATCATATATAAATTACTGATGACCCTTGTTCCACCTAAACTGGGTCATTCCAACCTCTCAGTGATATACTTGGCAGGTGGAACGCATCATAGCTAGCCAATCATGCAGGCTGCATCTGCAGCAGAGCACTATAAAGTATGCATACACCTTACAATCTGATTTCCCCCCCATACTTTGCATCATTGGAGTACAGACTTGGGGATTTTAACTGAGAGAATGCTAGGGGCTGCTGCAGCTCTGATACATCTGTATGTGCTAGAGGCTGAGGTCAGTGCTGGTGCTGATGCTGACAATAGGCCTAGACTGAGAAGGAGAAGAGTGTTCAGGCCCAGGGCAACCTTCCAGGGGCTACATGAGCTGGAGATTGTAAAATGCTACAGGGTGGACAAGGACATATTATAAGAACTCACCTAGCTCTACTGCCCTCTACTAAGACCTAGAGCCAGAAGAAGGGAACCCATCTCAGTGGAAACAAAGATATGTGTAGCCCTTAGGATACTAGCTACAGGTACTTTTCAAAGACCAGCTGGGGACATGATCGAGGTCTCACAGGCATCAGCATCCAGGGTACTCCACCAGTTCCTGGATGCCATGCAAACACATGCCAGTGAGCACATTTATTTACCCTGCACCCCTGAAGAGAGGGCCAGCAGTATGCATCTCTTCTGCCATGTAGCACACTACCCTGAGGTACTGAGTGCCATAGACTTCACTCATGTCCACATAAAAGCACTGACCAGTGAGGAAGCTTGAGTCTACATCAACCACAAGGGGTATCACTCCATCCACTGCCAGGTCATCTGCAATGCCCAGGGCATTATCATGAATGTGTGTGCTAGCGACCCTGGCAGTTATCACGACTCCCATATTTGGCACACATCACAGCTTTACCAGATGTTTGCCGGGGGGGGGGATCCCATATGGCCAGCTAGTGGGCGATGCCGGGTACACACCGGAACCGTGGATGATGGCACCCAAATGCACACATACCTACCAAATAATGCCATAATGAGGCACATGAACAAACTAGAAATATAAAGTGTGTGTTTGGGTTGCTCAAGTCATGGTTCTGGTGCCTCGATATATCTGGTGGAGCCTTGTAGTACTCTACACCCATGCTAATGTTCTTAGCCCAGTGAGCCACACCAGCTGCCAGAAAAGAGGTTTAATTCCTCACACCATCAACACCATATAGACATACACTGACCCCTGCAGTTCGAAACTGGCAGTATCTACAACTTTTGCATGTGAGTTACTTGTATGGCAAGAGTCCCACAGACTGTCATAATGCCACAATGTGTTACTGCAAGACAGTTGAGCAAAGCCAGAGAAAATGGGGGGACAGAGGGCCAAACCTACAAACAGACATTGTACATGGTCTGAGTAATGTATAAGGTGGCTAGTATAACAGCAGGTTGCAAGAGGTCAAATTAGCTGCAGGATGTAAAGGCCATCACTTAAATGTCTCAGTAGTTGCAACACTTCAGTGTTTGCATTTTACAGTACAGTGCCAGAAAACCACAACTGTATGAGGAACAGAGCAGACATATGGGGCAATAGGCAGACATTCTGTAAAAATAAGTACAGGGAGAGGTATACAAACTGTCGCCCTGTACATGGTGTTAGAGCATGTATCCCAGTCACATCAAACCTCTCAACCTCTTACAGCATGGGACAAAGTCCCAAAATAGAGGCAAGTGTTAAATATTGCACTTACAAATGTAAAGAATTGATAGAAAAACAGGTCTTGCATTATCATGAATCTCCTGAAGTGTCTGTGTTCTGAATCTTAAATGTCTGTTATTTCCTAACATCACTCTTTAACGATTTGCCACTAATGTTCCAGAAAACCACAATGTTATATAACATGGAACACAGATATGAGGCAAATATCTGGACATTCTGTGCAAATCTGTACAGTTGATAGGTATGAGTCACACATTACATTCAGAAAACAGCTGGGGAATGCCTTGGACAGAATATCAGGGAGGTGCTGGAGTGTAGAAACAGGTTAGCTGGCAGTTCAGTGATACACATTGTGGGCTGAGGTCAGTAAAGAGAAGGAGATGTGAAAGTCAGGCATCATACCCATCAGACTATGCATGCTGATGCAGGAGCTGCTATTCTATCAGCTAACTAGCTTTGTAGGGGCAAACTCTGAAACATGTCCATGTTGCTGGACCTTTTACTCCCACCCTTTATGTATGGTTGTGTCTGGATCATTTGTTCTAGGGGGTTGGCAGGTATGGTAGATCTGTAGCAGTTAGCTTAACATAAAGCTGAGTATGTTCCAGGCTGCAGTTGCTGCTGTAGCCTAACACACATGGGGGAAGTGTGAACTCTTGAGGACAGCAAGCTGTATGCGTAACTGAGGCAGCAGGAGCAGGGTCAGCGGTGTCGTCACAGCAGATACAGTGTAAGGGTACCCTTGATGGTCCAATCGAGGCATGTGCAGAAGGTGCATCTGTTATGCAACAATGCCAATTACAGAGTAATAGGCGGCAAATAGTTTGGCTACACAAATATGTGCAGTGTGTCCCTACCTACAGGCCTTTGACTTGCAAACATGGGTAGCTGTTAGCAAACTGCGTGGGTTAAAATTGCATGACTCAGTCATTACTTGCTGTGTTCACAAGAATGTAATTGATGTGCAACACACTGGATTTGAACCCTGGACTGTGGGTGGCAAAATATACTACATGCATGGCATTTAACTGACTAAACTACTTAGTACTATAGCAGGTGTATTTGCAAGATATATGTGCATATATACAGTCTGTGACATTGTCTGCATCCATCATTATGTGCATGGCTTTCAAAGGCAGTTGTGCAGCAGTGTCCCATTTGAACACATGTACTTTGCCATTACTGCCTTAGCAGGTGTGTTTAGAGATGTTGATGATAAAAAGGAACAATTACCTGCTATCATACCTCTCTACCTGTTAAAGCAAGAAATCTGGACAAAGCCATAAATAAAAGTGGGACAAAGGCACATGAATAGGGACAATCTATAAATATTGCTCTTACAAACTTAGAATGTTGATAGAATAATAGGTTTTGCATTAACATGTGTTTTCTGAAGGGTATGAAATGTGACACTGAAATGTCTGTCATGATTTTTTAACCTCAATCTTTAATGACTTGCCACTACTTTGCCAGAAAAATATGCTTTTATGAAAACTGGGTCAAAAATAGGGGCAAAACTCTGGACAGTCTGCAACAATCTGTACAGTTGACAGGTATGCCTCCTATCTCAGGCCTCATGTACATCCATTATTATTTATCTGACTGTGTACTGGTGTATTGTTTGCATCACAGTCTTTGTACACTCTCATTTTTCTCATTATATGTACTTGCAATGTGTGAGTGGCAATTAGTATATTTTGTTGGAAACAGCTGCTTTAATTCAGAGGTGAGTGGCCCAGTGGGCTAATGCACTGTGTTGTAGTTGACAGAGGCCCGGGTCTGAGCCGTGGCAGGGGTGATTACTTTGTAGGTGTGCCTAACACATGCGAAATGCATAAGATCATCAAGGCACATTTAAGTAGGTTTGAGTACTCAGTGCTAAAAATTAACAAAGAAAAAGGGAGTGATAGGACAGTGCTGAAATGGGGCAAGTAGGGGGAAAAGCATCCTGAAAGGCAGTAAAGATGTAGCAAAGGACCTTAGCTTTCCATTTCTTGTACAGCTGTGCAGTTTTTACAGACTTTGTACATAAATTTGGATCCTCAAACCCCAGAGAGAGGGGTAAGGACAACATAAATGTGTTGTCAAGCCAATTGGACCTAATTAATTGTGTCCAGTGGACACATGCAAAATGGAGAGCTATGTATGAGGCAATATTGTTTTTCTTTTTTTGTGGGACAGGTGCCCACTTTATTTTTAAGGAGAGAGTAGAAGGTTGGGAAAGGGATGTAAGTATGTATGGGGAGGTAAGTTGGGTAGCAGAGGTTGCATTTGCAGGCAGACAAGCGAGACAAGACAGCATACAGAGGCAATGTGTGACACATGAGGGGGTTAAACACCTTGGACGGAGAGGGTGCTGTGGAATCAGAGATGCATGTGCCCCCAGATGGCAGCAGTGTGACTGAGCTACCCACCCATTTTATTTTTTTTATTTTATTTATTTTATTTTATTTACATTTGTTGACCAGGAGTGTCCAACTGGACATAGGTCCATTTTCAGAGGAGGCCTGGGGAGAAAAGCTCCACAGTTAAAATATACAGACAGTAGTTACACTGGATTTACATAGCGATTAACAATTTGATTAACATAGCAATTAATTACAAACATAGTTACAGATGAAGAACATAGTATATCAGTAGACAACTAGAATCTTTATCTGCGAAGTACGTAACAGACATTAACAATTGTTACAATAAGAAGTTCCTGCTGTATAATAAGTAGTAGGCTTATGAGCATCTGAGCTTGCTGTAATCAAGGTAGTTAGTGGGGTGGAAAGAAAGGTAGTGGTTGGATGGGGTGGGTGATATTAGAGTGGGAGTTGCAAGGGTATAGCTAGCATGTTTTTAGGTGTGCTTTTAGTAAAGTTTTGAAGTGGGTGCATGATGATACAGAGGTAATTGTGGGTGGGAGGAAGTTTCATAATTTGGCTATGATGCAAGAGAATAGTGCTTCACCAGCAGAGTTATTGGCTTTAGTGATATGCAAGTGATTTTTGTTGCTGGATCTTAGTGGTCTGGTGGTGTGATAGGGTTGGAGTAGATTCTGGAGGGATGGGACATTTAGTGGATGGTTTACTAGTTTGTGGGCGAGTGAGAGTTGATACCGTTGAAGGAGGTGAGGGAGTTCAAGCCAGCCCAGTTCAGCAAGTGAGAGACAGTGGTGACTATGGTAGGATGCCCCTGTGGCGAATTTGGCGATTTTGTTGCAGCAGGTCTCTAGCTTCTTTAGATTGCATTGCCTTAGGTTGGTATATATTGGAGAGGCATAAAGTAGGGTGGAGATAAGGTGGGAATTTGCTACTGAAATCTTTGCTGCTTTGGTGAGAAGTTACTTATTTCTGTATAACACTCCTAGTTTTTTGTGGACTTTTTTATGGTCATGGATATGTGAATGTCAAATTTTAGTTTATTGTCTATTTCCACTCCTAGCAATTTGGTGGGTTCTGTTGGGTGTATAGTGGTGCTGTCTTTTGCTGTGATGTTAAAGTGAGAGTTGTTTGGAGTATGTTTGGTGGGTTGGAAGATGAGTAGTTTAGTTTTGTTTGGGTTGGGTATTAATTGGGCATCGGATAACCAAGTTTCAACAGAGGAAAAGGCTTCCAGTGTGACTTTTTGCAGTTTGGGTAGGGACTGGGCTGAGCAGAAGATGGTTGAGTCATCTGCATATTGTATGAGTGTGCCATGTTTGGTGGCAGAGGCTAGATTATTGGTGAAATTAGAGAAGAGTAGGGGTCCAAGGATGGATCCTTGGGGAAGCCCTATAGAGACAGATAGTTGGGGAGATATGTCATTCTGCCATACAATGGATTGTTGGCGGTCAGACAGGTACCTCTGAAACCAGTTGGTGACTGATTGAGACAAGGATAGGTTATTGAGGACAGAGATGAGTTGTTTGTGGGACCATGTCAAATGCTTTAGATAGGTATAGGAAAGTAGCAGAGGAGAGACAGCCATTGTTTTTATGCTGAAGGATAGTGTTGGTAAAGGAGAGTAAGGCAGTGGTGGTGTTATGGTTTGGTCAGAAACCATGCTGAGTATTGGAAAGGAGGTTGTTAGTAAGGAGGTAGTCTGAGATCTGAGAGTGAATGCATCTCTCTAGTATTTTGGAGAGTGGAGAGAGAAGAGTTATGGGGCGGTAATTGATTTGTTCTGTGGATGGGCCGCCTTTATGGAAGGGAATTATATGTGATACTTTAGATAGTGTGGGAACGTAACTTTCCGACAGAGATCGGTTAATCAAGATGGATACTGGGTAGGCCAGAGCATCAGCTGCGATTTGTAGGTATTCACTTGGGAGGTTGTCTGCTGCTAATTTGGTGGGCCTAAGTTTAATTAATAGTCTTTTTATGTTGGAGGTAGGTACAGGAGAAAAATAGAAGGCAGTGGGGAGATTACTAGTTGAAGATGTGGGGTGGAGGGGAGGAGGGTTGTGTTGTTTAGCTAGTGATAGTATGGTTTGTGTGAAGTGTGTCTTGAATGAGATAGCAATATTTTCAGAGGAGTGAGGGATGTTAGGAGGAGGGGTACTGACTTTACCTGAATGGAGGATGGAGTTTATGGAGGACCGGAATTGTTTGGGGCTGTGTTGGGAGGAGTCTAGGGCAGACTGGTAGTATTGGAATTTGTCCTGTTTTGTTAACTTTTTGACTCTATTGAGTAGTTCTAGGAATTTCTGTTTAGATCAGGGGGTTTTGGTTTTGTACCAGTGCTTCCAGGCTTTATCCCTGTTTTTCATTTCTGACTTAGTTGTTTTCTGTAGCCATGGGGAGGGTTGTGCTTTGGTTCTGGAAAATCTTATGGGGGCATGGTAATTAAGGATGCTCAGGAAGTTAGTATTAAAAAATTCAACTGTGTCATCAATACTGAGGTACTGTAGAAGATGCCAGTTACATTCTTTGAGGGATGAGATGAATGTGAGTGGGTTAAAATTTAGTTTTTTACATATTTAACAGTTGATGACAGGTTTAGCTTGGTATAGGTATTTTTGAGTAGGAATGATGGGGAGTGATCACTGAGGCTATCTGATAAGCAGCCTGTTATATATGCTGGAGTTTTTATTTTTCCTGGTTGGTGGCTGGACTAGTTGGGTGAAGCCATGAAGGTTTACATGATGGGTTGGATGGTTGCCAGAACCGGATTGCCAGTCAATATTGAAATCACCTAAAATTATAATTTCTTGGGAGAGATGGTGGGTAGACCAGCTGAGGAGTTTTTCTAGTGGAGGGATGTTTTGGCCAGGTGGGAAGCAGCATCCGATTATGTTGATGGTTTTGTTTTGGTTTATTTTGAGGTTGGTATATATTATTTCTTCATTGCCTAATTGTGGAGATGATGATTTTAAGATCTGGATGTTTAGATGCTGTTTAAATATTATAGCTACACCGCCTTCTTTCTTGTTTAGTCGGCCTACTCTTTGTATGCTGTAACTGGTAGGGAAGATTTGCTCACTGGTAATGTGAGGTTTTAGCCAGATTTCTGTCAGGATGACTATATCTGGGGAGTACAAGTCTATGGTGGCATGGAGTTCATGGACTTTGTTGTATATAATTCTAATATTTAGGCTTAAAAGAAGGAAGTCACTTGGCTTTCCATTGGCTTTGATATGGGAGAAGTTGTGGTTTCTAGTCTGATTATGAGAATTGGGGTTGGAGATGGTAGGGCCAGCGTTGGGGTGGATGTCTCCACTTAGGGCTAGCTTTGATATGCATGAGGTTATTAGTTTTCTCAGTTTTTGAATGTGTTTGTTTATTAGGGAAACTTTATGATTGTGCTCTGTAGGTAATAGGTATGGTGGGAGGGTTACTATGTTAAGTTGTAGGGATGCTTTATGTTTGAGTAATATAGTTGGTAGAATATGCGGGGTGTGCATAGGGATGGTTCTTGAGTTGGTGGGAGGGGAGCTAAGTGAGGGTGAGACATGAGTGGTGGTGTGAGTAGTAGTACAGTCGTAGTGGTTGAGTGGGGGAATGATGGAGTTTTGGTAGGATGTAAGATATGCAAGGAGGGTGCATGCAGTGAGTATAGGTAAAGTATGCTTGTACATGTTAGCTGAGGAGGAGTGATAGTAGTGGGAAGATTGAGGAGGTAGTGTTGGGTTTAGTGGTGTGGTTGGCTATTGGAAAGATGAGAGGGGTTTGTGAGTGTAATAAAAGTAGGACCACTGGGGACTGGAGGGAATAGGGACAGGGTGGGGAGTGAAGCGGGTAGAGACCTTGTTAGTTGCTCTCATAAGGGGGCTGGAAACAATCAGGTAGGTACCCTGTATTTCCACAAACTTTCAGTTAGCTGTGCCCCAGTTCAGGCAGTTTTAATACGTTCTATGGCAGAGCCGAGCATGAGGTGCTCAAAGGGTGGTTGAAGTTTTAAAAATGGTGCCTGCCACAGGTAATATTTATTAACTTTGGGATTGGCTTAAGGTAATAAACAGGGAAGAGGGAGGGGGAGAACAAGGGTGTGAGCAGGCAGTTCTTTTGTACTACTGATAATGAGCCAAAGAAAAGACAAGCTTGTGTTTAAGAAACAATCAGAATTGATCAAGGACTGCTCTGAAACTGTAAGTAATTTCTTAACCATTTCTCAGGTGGAAAAACAGGATAACCTTGTATCAGTAGGCTACTGTGGTCTCAGTTTAAATTAACAAACACACAGTATTTATCAGTTATGGATACTATTTGCTAACAGAAGGGAATAAGAGAGAAAATGGAAGCTGAGTGTTTGTGTGGTGGGGTTGCTTACAAGCCAAAGCAGAGTGCTCTCCAGGGGAAAATGAATATTGGCTCAAACAGGTAGATACATACTCAAAGTTAACTTTAGCTGTCCCATGGGCAGTCAACACTTTAGCTGACCCATGGGCAGTCAACACTGCTCCTTCACTGCCCTTAAGGTGGGTGTGCTGGAGGCTGGGCACCAGGGCCACTAGGCCCCACCAGGTTGTCGAGTCTGCTCTCAAACTGGCACAGACATTGTTCATAACTCCTATGCACAATCCTGCACACCATGTCCAGTAGTTGATCCTGGGTGACTACCACCCCTCCGCCACTGCTCCCAGGGTAGGGGACGGGCTCCATCCAGTGAGTCAGTTCCACCTGAAGGTAGTGCAGGGCCAGTGGAGGGGGCATCAATGGCTTGGGTCCCAGACATGCTAGGACCCGGTACCTTGGCTGGCTGAGGCATGGAAGGTGGTTCAGCAGGAACCGACCTACCCTGATGTGCTGTCGTTCTAGAGGTATAGCAATGTGTATAGGTTAGTTATGAACAAAACATTTTGTTAGTTATAGCAGCATGCCGGAACAGTGGAAATAACCCATTAACATATCAATGCATATTATATTCAGAACAGTAAATAACATAACAGTCAGTATATTAACACCATGCCAGTAACAGTTATGGCATAAGGCCAACAACATGGTAATTCAACAGGATATGTTAATATGCAACCATTGTAATACATAACAATAATAAAACACATGCCCCAAAATAATGTTTAGAGAACAACATATGTTAATAGTAAACCATAACCAATGTATAACAATAATAATTGTACATGAAGATAAGGGGTGAGGAGAGAGAGAGATAGTCCATTACTACCGGTATAGGTGATATAGTTTACAACAGTACTGCTATATACTCTACAGGTCTATCCTTACTTTATGTTTAGCAGTGCCCTATAGCTTCTGTAGCATTTACATACCTGCATGGGACAGTAAGTGACAAGCAGTATCACCTGCAGGTACACATCTACAGAGAACATTTACACATCAGGTGGACCTATAT
Source organism: Protopterus annectens (assembly GCF_019279795.1). Taxonomy (NCBI): domain Eukaryota; kingdom Metazoa; phylum Chordata; order Ceratodontiformes; family Protopteridae; genus Protopterus; species Protopterus annectens. Next base: position 152,943,984 of record NC_056728.1, on the reverse strand, counting down.
AACTACCAAGATGTACTGTGGACTAATGTAGTGTGACTGTGTTATTGACATAATTATGTCAAGGATACATGTGTGACAGAGGGATTATGCAACAGTAATTACAGTCTGTGACAGCATGACACTTGAGAGACATGTATGTGTACAGTACAGAGAGCAAACAACTATCATGCCATCCTTGGCAGGCATGGGGATAGAGCTTCAGCAAACTTTCACAGACTATCCAGGCATACATCCATACCAAGATTACACATTTTATTTATTTTATTTTATTACTATTGTATGTTTTGCCTTTATTTTATTAAGTCTTATCACATTCCTGGTCAATGCTCTTAACAGAATGCTACATCTGAACACACACACACTATTTACTTATAACAAGGGCTACTTCACACAATTACCTGTATTTCCTGTGGACAGAACATCTATCATGAATACAAAACTGATTCAGTAATATTTATTACTAAATGGCACTGGATTCAAACCCTGGTCTGTGTGTGGCAAAATGTACTTGAGACAGAGCATTTAACAAACTGAGCTACTGAGCCACTGCTGACTGCTGATTGACTGATATCTGGCTAGAGCTCACCTGGAAAAAAAAATATGACCTAGTACTAGTGCTACAATTTTTTATTACAGCTGAGCACACATGCATGATTCATGCATAACAGAGATACTAGATAAACTATACATTACTACATAGAATGCAAGTGTACACAATATACTGTTAGTGGGTGGAAATATCTGTGAAGTCTACAAACCATATCAGATTATTGGGTTGGCTAGCTCACCCATATACAGTTGCAAATAGTATATTTGTACTCTACAGCTACAAAACTGTCTTACTTGCCTGCAGCACCATACCTCGGAGCATAAATGCATATAGCTGAAATGCAATGGTTAACACAAGTCAATCCTGATATACACAATATACATTGGGTGTTAATGGTATTGCTTCAGATGTTACTGCAGAACAGGTGTTATAATGCATTTCTTGTACTACAGCTCTGAATCTACAGTTATTGCATAACACTCTTTATTAGCTATACTTTGAGGCAGGTAGTGGTATTCTTTTTTGTTTTTATTTCAGAGCAGTTGTCATAATTGATTTCATGCAAAACAGCCCTAATTACATATATATGGCACAACACAACTTTATTAGGGGTACGTGCATGCAGTTAATGGTATAATTACAAGTCTTTATTGCACAACAGTTGATATAATGCAGGTGTTACAGTACAGCTGTAATTCCACAATTACTGCAGTAGAAACTTTATTTTATTTACATTATCAGGATTAATGCTTTACTCTTCCTTGTTTATTGCACTATAGTTGCAGTAGTCACTTATTACTGTACAAGCCTATGTCTACATTCATTGCAATACAGAAATCATTACTGTATGTACCTACTGGCAGTTAATGCTTTACTCTTTCTTGCTTATTTTACTATAGATTGCAAATTATTCTGTACTCACCACACTCACGGCACAACCTGGCCAAGTGCCCTGCATGTGCCTTTAGGTTGCAAGCTCTCTCCTCTGTAGCTGTAGGGAGAGAAACATACCATTATGCATACCTGTATATCAAACATTCAGATTAGGTACTGGTAAAACAATGCTAACAGTACTTACAAACTTATGGGCCATTCGCAGACCGAGTTTCTCAGACCCAGGTGTCCAGAAGATCCCCCTTCTGACACTTCAGGTCATCAAAGTGGTGACAGACCTGCTCACCTGTGAAGGGGATACCTGTAGCTCTGGTGAAATTGCATGCCAGCTGGTCCCAGGCCTCCACCTTGCACTCTGAGTCCTGAAACTGCCCCTGCAGCAGCTGGTTTTCATGTTTTTTCAACAGTAGTCTAACCATAACCCTGGACTCCTTAATGTCCCACCTCTGTGCCCAGAAGTGTGCACCCTCTCCTATGCCTGCCATAGTTCCTGCACAATTCAAACTCCAACTGGTTATGCTGCATTCCCACCTGTTGCACTTAATATAGCTGTTTTCCCACCCTTACATGCCATTGGGAAATTTTCTAAAAATGTGGCACGTCTCTTGGCACCACGTAAACCAGAACAGCTGAGCTGAGCAGTGCTTAAACTGGCAATGCTTAGCAGTACTTAGCAGTGCACAAACCAGCTAAGTACAGCCAAGTGGTGCCTAAACAGAGGTTGTTTATGCAGTGCTTATGATGTCTTAGCAACACTTAGCAGAACATAACTGAGTGCAGCAGATCATGATTTAAAAATAATTGGCATAATTTATATCTCAATAATAATTGCTTCATTTCCCCTCCAAGTTTTCAAACCCCACACCTACTGCACATATGGCTATAACTCTATCCACTTGGCTACATGGATATCTGGAAAGCTGCTATATTTTTACATATACTTCTAAGCCACATTTAAGCACTGCTAAGCACCATACCACTCCATGCAACCCCACTAAGCAATGCTTAAACCTGACCTTTGAATCAAAAATTGAAAGCATCCAGTTTCTATTTTCAGATGTTTGGCATGTGTCAACTGCTGCATGCCACTCCTCGCATACTTAAAAAATATATTAAATACATTGATATCATGCACTTGGACAGTGCAGGGGGTGTGTTACTCGTCTGTGGACACAGTTAGTGACACACTCGCTACACTAATTCAATAACAATGTTCCACAGCTCTCCCTCAGCAACACCCCATCACTAATATGTATGGCGCTATACTACTGAGAGGGAACCATGTACACAAAAACGGTAACTTCCGTGTAGGATCTACACTATGCCTACATGGAATTTATTAAACCTGGGGACGAGTGAAGTAGAAATATTTAATCAGTACAATATTAATCATCAAATTATGAAATTCTAACAGCAAATTCAAGGACTAGGGTATTGACTAGAAAATGACATTCCAGGCCAGTATTTTGTTGTGGGTGGAGCTATGTAAAGCTAACAGATTACTATAGTGAACTAATACTTAAAATTAATAAAATGTAAAATAAAAAGCACAAATAAAAGTTAAAGAGCTTCTGTTATTTTACTTTACTAATAGATTAAGGAGAGCTGCAGTTTTGATGACTGGACTTACAAGACAACTTGGAGCTGAAAGCAAAAATTATAAGGGAAATACCAAACACTTACTGAACAAAGACAATTATAAAAGTAATTATATGGAATTATGTAGTAGTGTTTGAAATTAACATGGAAATCTAACATTGAAGACTCACTAGACAGTGTTACATGATATAGGAATCCAAACCTAAGCATCTATTTCCAAAGGGAACAAAAACAGGACTAGAATAGAGGATTAGATATGAATTAAAGAAAATTGATGCTGTGGATTGGATTGTAGATAATGTCAAAGTAGGTTGCAATGTTTTGATTTTGGTCTGATGCAGGGAAATGCATTTACAAGTCACAGACCGGCCTTTTAACCAGGGCCTTATAAATGAGTAGATTTCCTTCCCTAGATATATATATATATATATATCTTGTACTGTTTGATTTTATTTTGCTACTATGCCTTGACTATGGGCCCGTGATTTTGATTTTAAGTGATGATAATCCTCAGCTTTTTTTCCTATTCTGGACATTTTAGTCTGACATTTTCAAATACATATTCATCCTCTGGAATTTTTTCCATAGCAGCACAATCCTTTGGTAAAGTTTGAAGTAATTCTGCCACCTATTACATCACATGTCTAGGCATATTAGACCACTTTCCAAACAAGTTACATCATGTGTTACCACCCTGAGAACCTCGGTGTTTTGCATTGACCAGTTTTCCATGCCCTGTGATTGTCTCTGTAGATCTAAGACAAGTGCATTGAATAGGACTCAGCTGTGGCCTGATCAACAAATGTTACATTTTTACTCTTTAATTATAGCACTGTAGATATTATAGTATGTTCCCTGTTATATAATCACTTTTCTACCCATTGACAAAGTTTGTCCACACTCATGTCTCTCTTATGTCTACACTGTACCCTGTGGTATGGGTTCACTTTAGATACTTTGCTGAAATCCAGATAGATCAAAACCACAGACCTACCTCTATTCATTTCTGTAGTAATCCAGTCATAAACATATTTATTAATTTCTACAGGTAAGTGAGCTAGTCCATTTTCTGGCATGACCTAGTTACAATAATATAAACTACATGAATTATGACAAGTATATAGAAACTATATGGAATAACTTAACCTGAATATGAGATAATACTAATACTAAGGAAAATGGACAAAAACATTGCAGTTAATACCATTAGCAAAAACATCTACTGAATATGAAATCTGTCTGCAGCTAAGAGTGTCGCTATGTGTATCTGTTCATCTGAGAAATGATAGGAATTGTGTAGCAAATAATGGCAGAGCAGGCACTGTGTGAGGGGAACATGGAAGGGAGTGCCAGAACAAAGAACCTCTGATTGTCTGTGCAGGGTAATGAGGAATGATGGTCACAACAGAGATGCATAAGGATTACAAACTTCTCCATATTGATCAGTCAACAGAGAGATTTAAAATAGTCAAGAGATGATCGACTTAAAGATCCATGTAAAAATCAGTCAGGGGACTTACAGGGCAATGGACAGCTGTCTTGTTTCCTTGGCAGTGAGGCAGTGACATTGTGTCTTACTAGCCAGTGAAATAAAACATTAGATTTTACTCTATCCTGTCCAAGTTTGTTTTGAAGTTGCATCCAGATACTTAGACCACAGTTAGCAGGATGTGTTATAGGGTGGGGAGTCCAACACCTTTACCAACTGAATGCCATGCTTTTTGGTAAGTTGCTCTCTCACTGACAGTAGCTTAACATAGTACAATTTTATCCACAAATTCTGGAATTTAAACAGGGAGAGAGAGAGAGAGAGAGAGAGAGAGAGAGAGAGAGAGAAATGGATCTAGCCAGATACCAACATATGTGTAAGACTGAAGATTTTTCAAATACTTGACCATGGGGTCCAGATATGTTTCTGTTTTTTGCTTTGCCTACTCAAGTCATCTGTGTGTTCTAATCATCATTACTCTTTGCTTTGCTCAGACTGATATATGACTAAGGTGTACAAGGGCTTGGCAAAGATAAGCAAATATGCAACTTAATGAGCTAGAAACTGCAGTATGAAAACTGATGAATTCCCAGCTGATCTCAAAATCTGTATGTAAGATTATGCTTTTGTCTCTAAAGGGTATAAAAGATTTGTTCAACAATTGGCTAAGCTTCTGGTGTCATTCTAAAGGGATCCGGTATCTATCTGCCCGGGATGACATGGTTGACAGACCACGATGCTTTGCCAGAGATGGCCTGCACCTGTCACCCCTGGGATTCTGGATACTGGCTAAGGTTCTTGCTGCCCCTATGGTACCTTTTTTTGGCAAGTTCAAATGACAAATTCACCACCATAACAGGAACAGGCAAGAAAAAACTGAAGGTGATGCTACTCAATGTTAGAAGTCTAAATCTCAAAATGCACTCACTCGAGGCACTCCTTAAAATGGAGAACATCGATATCTGTGCAGTGACTGAGACCTGGTTCAAGGCTCCAGAGAGCATTCCTGCACTACCAGGCTATAACTCATACCACACTCTTCGGCCATGTAACCTGGACCGGAACACCAAAGGTGGAGGTGTGTCCATATTCATTAAGGATATCCACACCTCCAGGCTAGTTTCTCAGCATAATGCAGCCGAGGTTATCCAAGTGCAACTAACTCTGGGCAAAACTGCAATCCAAATTGTAGCTTGCTACAGATCCCCCCACCATGCCCTGGGATTCCCACTCCTCTTTTCTTGATGTACTGGAAAATATTAGGGTTCAACCAAACAGCCTAATAATGAGCAATTTCAACTACCCCACCATTAACTGAGAAAACTACTCATGTACCAACTCCTTTGCTCAACGCTTTCTGGAATTCATAAACTCCAATGCCCTGGATCAACTTATCCACACCCCCACCAGGGGCAACAATATCCTAGATCTAGTCATTACCAACATGAGTGACCGGTGTTCCACACCTGAAGTCAATGCCTCTTTGGTCCAATCTGAACATAAGCTAATTACCCTAGATATCCACATCCTTCCCCCACCCCCCATTAAGGAAACCATGGCAAAAAATTTCTCCAAAGTCAACTTCATGCTTCTTAAGACAGAAGTGGTGAACTTCATGACACCCATGCAGATGTACAATACAGTTACAACTACTGAATCCTACACAATTGCACTTTATAAGCACTTACACGAGTGCATGGATCATGCTATCCCAAACAGAACCAAGATGCTATCCTCCAAAAAAAAAGAAGCCAATCTGGTGGTCCCCTGCCATAAACAAACTGTACAACAGAAAGAAGAAACTGTTGCAAAAGGGAGTAAAATCCCATGAGTGGAGGAGCTCCCTGGTCAGCCTCAGTAAGAAGCTGTGATCCCTGATAAAATCCTCCAAAGCTAGTTATGAAAACAAAATTGCCACTGATTCTAAAGACAACCACAAAGCATTCTATAGCTAGGCCAAGAATCTCAATGGCAACACTCAGATCTGCTCTGAGTTACAGCGCAATGGCACTAAATATACAGACCCAATTGATATTGCCAACATCCTGGTAGATAGGTTCAGTGCTAACTTTACCCCCCTCTCACCCCCTAAAGAGCCCATCTCTATACCGGAAGAATGCAAAGTTCCTGTAATCACGGCTGTACAGGTAAAACCACACTCTCCAAAGCCAAGAACACAGCATCCATGGGACTAGACAACATCCCAGGCTGCGTTCTACATGAACTACAGAATGAACTGGTACCCCACCTAAGTACCATGTTCAATCATAGCCTCACCTTAGGCTTTCTGCCCACTGCATGCCACACAGCAATGGTTATCTCACTCCACAAGGGGGGAGCCACCACGGACCCTGGGAACTACTGCCCCATTAGCCCAACGAGCCTGGTCTGCAAGGCCATAGAATGTATCATCATGGAACTTATAAACAAAGACATTGGTAATCTCCAAACTCTGGACCCCACCCAGTTTGGGTTTGTAAAAGGCAGATCATGTCTCCTAAACCTGATAGACTTATTTGAAGCAGTCACCAAAGCCGTAGACAAGGGTAAGGTGGTTCACACAGCCTATCTAGATCTTGCCAAGGCTTTCAACACCATCCCCCACTCTGGAATTACAGATAAACTCACTAAACTAGGTATAAATCCCTATGTCACAAGATGGGTTGCCAACTGGCTCACTGACGGAACCCACACTGTGAAAGTAGCAGACTCCAAATCTGACTTCAGACCTGTGACAAGTAGGGTACCACAGGGTTCAGTCCTGGGTCCTCTCCTGTTTGGTATCTACTTCTCTGAAGTACAGGATAAAACAGAAGGTCTTTGGCTAATTGAAGTTCGCAGATGACTCCAAACTAGGAGCCATAATCGAAACTCCTAACGATGTGGACATCCAACAAGAGCGCCTCACTGAGACAGATGCCTGGTGTCAAAGCAATGGCCTCAAACTCAATGCCAAAAAGTGCATTGTCATCCCCTTTGGTAAAAACTCTGTACCCATGAACTACAACATAGGCGGTAGTATACCTAACAATGAAAGTGTGATAAGAGACCTTGGGACACAGGTGGGCAGTAGTCTCTCCTTTGGTAATCACATCGCCACATTAGTCAGGAAATCCTTCTACATGGCACACCTCATCACAAAAGGTTTCTCATCCAGAAAAAAAGATATCATTGTTCCCCTCTACACATCACTCATTAGACCCATTATAGAGTACAACGCCCCTTTTGGTATGTACCTCACAAGACATCTACAACAACTGGAAAGGCCGCAGAAATACCTCACAAAGAGGATTACTGGTCTCAAACAGATGCCCTACGCAGACCATCTCAAAACACTCCAGCTTTACTCTGTCGCATATTGCCTACTTAGAGGTGATCTCTGCCTAACATACAAATCTGTGTCAAACCCAGAGCTGTTGGACATGCTCCACTTAAAGAAGTCCCAATCCCTCTGAGCTACACACTCTAGGGACCTAAACCTTGCTGCCACAATAAACAGAACATGCCGGAGGGATAGATTCCTGTACCAGAGACTCCCCATACTCTGGAATAAACTACCTATCTATATCAAACAAAAGTTCCTCATTAGTACTCTTCAAGAAAAATCTTGATAATTGGATGGGAAATAGGAAATTCACCCCGTGGTTCACTTCTGTGGCTCTGCTTGACAGTGGCACAGGAAAATAATTTTCTTGGGTGGCAAAAGCCATGGTACCTTTTTGGCTGGGCTTGTATAGGCACTAGGGACGATAGCTTAGTACCTACATATGAACCTGTGAACCTATGAGTTGATGAGTAATATACACAGCAGGGGGCCAAACTGTGTCTCACATGGTACTGTGTGAAGTCATGACTGACTCTGATGGCAGATTATGCTAAAATGACTGCACTGCTGGTAGTCAGATTACATGTTTAGAAAGAGAGAGTTGAGATCATATAATGAGAGCTTCTAGATTAGTAATAGATAATTTACATACTCAGAAACCTTAGAAAGGTCTATGAACAATGAGAGATCTCTGAGCCCAGTGATAAAGGGGTAATCTCTAAGTAAGAGCAGGTCTATGCTTCCTAAATCCATGATAATAGCTAAAAAGGAGTCCATAGTCCTCACCATGACACTGGAGCTAGGAGGCAACAGCTCTTTTTAAAAAGTTTGGTAACAGGGGATGGTAAAGTTATGGGTCGGAATGAGACTGAATGAGTGAAACAGATTATATTTTGGGAAAGATGCAATGTGTGTTATTATACAGAGGTAAGAGAAGGTGCCAATAAAGAAGGAGATATTACAATGAAATAATGAGGAAGAAATCTGGGACACAGGTTGTCAGAGGATGCTCTCGCTAATTGGAGAAGTCTGACATGACTTACCTACACCATATCCATGAGACTGGTTATTCTCCAGGAATCTTCAAAAGCCTTTAGTACCATTCCTCTTATTAGACCCACCAGTGAACTGCGGCTCACCTGAACGCAATTTGCTGGAAGATCACTTACTTCACCTTTGTAAATTGGCACCACTTCCCTCAGATCACTGGGACTAGCTGTTTCTAAGGGTCCTCTAGAATTGTTGACAGACATCTTACCAAACTCTGCCAAACCTTTTGGATCCTCTTTAAGAGATGATAATGGCGGATGTTCATTTTTCTCCTATAGGGCCTTCAGTGTCTTTTCTTGTTCTGCTGCTGTAATCATATTTCTGTTCTTCTCCTGCTCTTGCCCTTCCTTCCTAGATTGGTAATCTCTTTCTTGCTTCATTTGTAGTCACTGATAAAAAAGTATTAATTTATAATATTGACTGCTCTTTAACTTACTAATGTTTTCCCTCAAGCTAATTCCCCTGTTTCTTTCCCTGCCTTATTTCTATTTTTTGACTACTCAAGGGTTTTCCTTGCTTTTCTTAATGTCTCCTGCTAACATTTTTCCATTACCCCTTCTCCTTCCTGATGTCCTTGGCAGACAAATTTCTAGACTTCATGTATCTTTCTGTGAAATTCCTCCCTTTATTTGTCCAGCCCCATATGATTTTTCCTCGATTCTTTAATGGCTGTCCTCATTTCCTTATGGAAGTACACTAATTCATTGTGCTTTCCTTGGACCTATTTATCATCTCTCTACATTTAATATGTTTTATGCTTCTCCACAGTTCCTGAATTCCTTTGTTCTCTTGCCACATTCCCAGATATCTGCTATTCTATCAGATTTAATTTCTCTATTAACTCAGTTGTTGGATCTTAGGGGCTGTTCCCAGGTCCTTCTCCATAGGTAACATGACTCGGTTTCACTTCAGAACATCGAAGTCCCACAATTTCGAAATCCAAAATATCAAGATGAAAATTACAAAAGTGGAGTTTGTTGAAATGCCAGAATGTCGAATCAGCAGGTAAAACACTGTTACAATGTGTACATTGGATAGTATGGCTTTAAGACATGTTACGTGTCAGTATAGTAAATAAGCAGGAAACATGGCTGAGGTTACCTATTAAGCTCTGGTAAGTGTCGGAGAGTTTATAATAATGTGAAGTTTGTCAGCAGTGGAGTAGTGGTTCTTCAAGAAGCATGAGGAGAGTTTGTTGCAATTTAAACAGGCAGGCGTATAGCTTGAAATGGTGGGTGTACTGTTTTGTTCTGTGTAGTGTGATCTCAGAGTTGATATATTTAAGTATCATGGGGTGTGGGGGGCACAGCTCTCCATATGGGGGGTGCAGGTGGCTTGCCCCGCTGCTTATACTTGGAGAAGTTTGAAGCAATTTGCTTTATATTTGTTTTTGTATGTTCTTGTGGTGAAGTATGGGATATGTAGGTTTGGTGTGTTTGTTTCGATGTTATGGGTATCAATGTTTTCAAGCTTTGGTGTATTGCTGTTTCATTATTTTCATCTCGATATTTCAGATTTCGAGATTGTGGGACTTCGATGTTCTAAAGTGAAACCCATGACTCACACTCTTTTATGGTTACTATTAACAAGTGGATCCTTAAGCAAAAGCTCTCTGACTTCATCTTCTCCACAAAGAGTAATACGATTGAAGTCTGATACAGTAAGTCACCTGAATGCATCATTTGTCAAGACTGAAGGGCTTATCTGCACTGGTCTGTGCCACAACAGCCTGTGCCACAGTAGTATCCCCACTGCTTACAGCTGTATGTTACCACTGTTGATACTATCATAACAATGCCCCTGGCATTAACACGTGTGTAAGATTTGACCTTCTTTGTTCTGAAGAAGCCTAGTATTTTACTGGGTGAAAGCGCGCTAAACTGATTTTTTTGTGAATTTCTGCTATTACTGTGTTGGTGAACATTAAAGGCTATTTTTTCTTTGGATCTGCTCTCCTGAATACCTGTTTTTTTCTGCTACTCTAACTGCGAAGTTGTTTTTCCCCTAAGCTTCGCTTTCCTGTTTAAACTCTCCTCTCCTTACCCCCTCCTTTAATCCATGACTTTTATTCTCTTTCTTTTCTTTACAGTTTTAAATAACCTCCACATTGTGATTGCATTTCCCTACACCAGTGACCTTCTCTGTTGTTCAGGAATGCAAACCGTTCATAACAATCTATAAAACTACAAAAGAAGAGATTAAAGTGTATGTCTTAACACATATTGTTTCAGATATTTCCCTTGCATTCAATCTCTGTGGCATGCACTCTAATAGGAGTGTTGTAATCCCCCCCACTCTCTGTTATATGTTCTTCCCTCTTTCATGCTGTAAAATAAGTTTCTGCCTCAAATAAAAGTTTCTTAAAGAACAAAGCTTTGTGTAAATTCGGACCACAATAGCTTTTAAACCTGTCCCAGTATTTTGCTGTAGTTACCTGTGGAAGGCTCATAGAAACTGATTGTTTTTTGCTGATCTACTTCATGGTGCAACTCACTCTGTTCACCCTCACTAGGCTTGGGCTCACTCTGATCTCCTACCCTACCCCCATTTCTCCCCCCCACTCTTTCATTTAATTTATACCCAACCACTTTTATGTCACACCAGCATCTTCTTACATCAACCAATCACTTCACAAGATCAAAACCACATCTTGTACAACTCTTACAACCATCCCTACCAATCACACTTCAATTAATTAACTTACCCATTTCTGCCACCCCATACAAACAGTAACTGATACATATAGCCTCTGCCCACCCCCTTTTGCCTACAGCCCCTAGATAACTATCATACCATTCCTATCTTTTACAATAGCCTTTAACTAAAAGTTGAACTTCCTACATCCTACAACAGGCTCTATCTCAAACCAAAATGTGCTGCTATCTCAGTAAACCATTATGTATCTCCTATTGACCACATTCATAATATCCCTCCTCATAGCAACCATCCTTACCTCCTATCAACAGCTCCTTAGCTGGAATCTAAACTCTAAGTCTCCCACCGAACCCGACTGTCTACCACTGTGCTCTGAATTCTGTTACATATCACATGCCATGTTCAGTCATTCCATTGTAGATCTAGCCCCATTTAAAATATATAACTATTGCTCCAAAGGGCACCTTAGTTTACAATGCAACCTATTTATTTTCAAAAACCTGGCGACTCTTGTTAATCTAACATATCTACTGATACTCAGTGGAGACATCTGTCCAAATCCAGGCCCCACACTAAATCCCCAATCCCCTTTAATCCCAAGCATGCATCACCTGATCTCTATAAGAAAACATACAGACCTGCTAGTTCTTAGCATTAACATTAGAAGTTTCTTGAACAAAATAAACAAACTCCATGCTATTCTTTCACTGTATGCCCTAGACTTAGTACTCCTTACAGAAATAAGGCTTAAGCCACACATCAAAGATAACAAAATACTTCCACCTGGGTACAATGTAATTAGGACAGATAGACTATGTAAGAGAGGAGGCGGTGTTGCCCTTCCCTCACAGTCAACCTTATTAACAAGGACATCCCTAAATTTAACAATGCCGAGTCTGAGCCTACTAGGTGTATATATATATATATATATATATATATATATATATATATATATATATATATATATATATATATATATATACCTCCTGGGAACAACACTAACACATTGGAGGCCATAATTCATTGGGTATTTCTATCCCTCCCTCAGGAAACACTCATCCAATGGTACTTTAATTTAGACTGGTCCTTCCTCAACTCATCCCTTCCCTCCAACCATATTAATCTCTATGGTTTCAAGCAACTAATACAAATGCCAACCCGAATAGATAAATCTACAAACAGTCCATATTTGACTGGATCCTTACTAACCGTCTTTTCTCAGCACAACACTTCGGTACATTACGGAACACTTTAAGTGATCACCTCCCGACCTTTCTACTAAGACAACATATTAAACCCACAAAAAAAAAATCCTTCCAATAAATTTGCTACACTAAAAACTTCAAATCAGAAAACTTCATAACAGCATTAAACTTCTGCAACTGGTTTCCACTTACCTGCCTTCCACTGGACATGGCAGTAGACCACTTCAACTGCACCTTTCTAGATATATTTAATCAGCTAAAACCTTCTAGAACTACTAGAGCCAAATCCAACTATGCCCCCTGGCTCACCAAAACCACTCGTTTACCTCTAAAAGAAAAAGACAAGGCCAGGGACATCTGGTGTGATAATAAAACTAACTCAAATAGACAATTATTTCTTAAACTACAAAATAAAGCAAAAAAGATGAATAAGGAATGATAAAAAATGTACTACTCTGACATCCAAACTAAACACAACTCAAACCCACAGAAATTCTGGGCAGCTATTAACAAAATTCTACAACCAGGTAAAACTAGTACGCCACCCCAAACACAAATGATACCACCATCAACCTAGCAACTCAATTCAATGTCTACTTCTCCATCTCTATTCTTATATTGATTACTTCATCTTCCCTCACTAGTCTCCCAAATCTACATAATCCTCCAAACAACCAGAATCTCTTATCACTCAAACCAGTCCCAACCAGCGTCATCTAGAAACACCTGTGCAAACTAAAACCTACTTCCCTCACAGCAGACAAACTCCCACCTGAATACCACTGGATTGCAGCCAAAGCCATAGCATACCCTGTTTCCATTTTAATAAATATATCCATAGGTGAGCAATCAGTGCCTTCAGTGTGGACAATCTCTTACATAATCCCGTTACATAAAGGTGGTACCTCAACTGCATTTTCCAATTAGCAACTGATTGACATACTCTCTCCATTGTCAAAAATACTGGAAAAATGTATTCAATCCGAGATACTAAACTACCTCTTATCCAACAACCTTCTTGCCAAAACACAACATGGGTTCCATCCACACCATAGCACTACCACTGCCCTCATCAGTTTTACCAATACTGTCAATCAGCAATGGAACCTAAGTAATCTAGTCTCAACTGTCTTTCTAATCATATCCAAAGCATTTAATATGGCCTCTCACAAAAAACTTCTAACTGGCCTTTCTGAACGTAACCTCAATAAAGCTACCCTGCTCTGGTTTAAAGACTTTCCAGCTGCCAGAAGGCAACTAAGTGGATGGACTCTCTGTCTACCCCCTCCTCCCAGTTACCCTAGGACTACCACAGGGATCTATACTTGGACCCCTACTTTTCACCATTTTCACAAACAACCTACACATAGCCACCCATCAAACTTGGTACAATATGCCAACGATGCCACACTAATCTGTGCAGCTCCCTCTCACCAAATTCTTCAAGAAAAAAAAACAGGAATCCTTCACCACCATAGAAACCTGGCTGTCAAACTCCCAGCTTATTCTAAATCCTAAAAAAAAAAGCTCATGTTATTCTATCCCTACAAGGCTACTGACCCCATCCCCTTTTAAAATATCCTCAAAAGACAACACCCTTATCACTCTAGTGCCACAAACCAAACTACTAGGAACAATCATTGACCAAAATCTGAAATTTGATAAACATATAGCCCAGAACATAACCAAAGTTCATAAAAAACTCAGCACCCTTTAGAGATGCAAAAACTATTTGACCACTGACAGTAAAGCTATTGTAGCTAGAACTCACCTACTCTCCATATTACTATAGTCATCCCATGTTCTAACCAAGCTAAACAAAGGTGACTTAAACAAATTAACCACTTGCTATAACAAAATAGCAAAATTTGTGACCAGCTCCTTATTGTCAAGCCCTTAAACAATTAGGCTGTCTAGAATTACCCAACTTATTAAACATAAACCAACTTACCATGACAATAGTCTACCACTTCAATAAAGTACCAGCTCTAACAGGTCTACTCAGCCTCTACAACAACTGCCAAATAAAATCCACAAACAAAATGCTACTGGAAATATCTAAGAAAATATATGGCTGCTGACTCCCTTTACTCAAGTGCAGTTGCCAAAATCTGGAACTCCCTCCCCAATGATATCAGAAATAACAAATTTAACTTCAAAAGTCAGCTTAAGTCATATCTATCCAATTCCTGGTTATGCAACTGTCAAGACCTAGACTAACCTAATAAATATCTAGCTCTTTCTTATTATTAACTGCAGTTGGTATATTAAATGTTTAAGTTCTACTGTAGCAACATGCAGAATACTTCAAAGTGTATCACTCTTTCATGTTATGCATCGGTATACTACTTTCTATGTATTGTTCAAATATTTTTCAAAAGGACTATGTTGTATATTTTTTGTACAGAATTTTTGAAAATTGCTTGTACTGTGATTATGTTGCATGTCTTTCTGTATTGAATGCTCATGAAAAATTATTGTATCATGATGTACTATTTGGAGCTTTTCTCCCTGGGCCTCCCCTAAAAATGGGCTATCTCTGTCCATTCGGACCTTCCCTGTAAACAAATGTAAAATAAATAAATACATTTTATATTTTTTATATTTATTGGGTTAGTGCACTGATCTAAAAGGTCCTGCCCACATAAGAAATTAACAAAACATGTTTACAGATATAAAGATATGCTAAAAATATATATGTAGACATATTTACAGATGCAAGAATATACTACTACTACATTTAGTTCAAGAAGCAGTTAATAATGCCAAAATATGGATGAAAAAATGGAATTATTCACTGCAGAGGAAATTCTACTATGTTTAAATAACATTCCCCAAAAAAACATTATTATGGATTATGTAAACTTAGACTGGAAACCAGCTTACATAAATCTATGTGGCTTTACACAACTAGTACATGTTGCCACATTTGTACATAATAAAACAAAGAATCCACTCTAGACTTGATCCTTAGAAATAGGCCCATGATATCAGTAAGGACGATACCAGACATTATCAATGGTCACCTGACAACTTATGTCATCAGACAGCAAATAAATAGCCTAAGCAAATAATCTATAAGCAAGTTTGCAACCTAACAAAATTTATCCCAGACATCTTCAAATTAACCCTTAATATACCTTGAGCATCCTTAAAAGACTGACTTTAGACAAAGCAAGTCTTCTCAATAAATGAACATACCCCCCTTAGAACTAAGAGGGTTAGATCAAACACTGCCCCATGGCGAACTAGATCCAGTAGGCAATTGCTTATACAGAGGGAACTTGCTTGGAAAACATGATTCAAAGTCAAGAATGAGGCTGCCCTCAAAACCTTTAGGCACTTGAGAAACCTTACAAAAAGCACATAAACATCAATAAAAAAACTATTTCTCCAGCCTACAGATCAACAACCAAAATAACGCCAAACAAATCTAGTCTACAATAAAAAAAAGAACTATTCCAACCAGGAACAAATATCAGCCCCTGTTTCAAATATTAGCCACTCAGATAGTATTGCTACCTAATTCAACACCTACTTTATTAACTATATTGTATCTTTCACCAAACAGATACACTCAGCCCTCTTCACCCCAATAGCTCAAAACAATAATACAGTATAATTTAACTGCAAATCAGTCCACTTCATTACTTAAAGAACATCTACTAAACCATATACCAACAGCAATGGTTGCTGACAATATTCCTACAGAATTTAAAAACTCATAAGGTGAAATATACACTAGTAAAATACTTGAAATTCACAACTGAAACCATAGCATATTCTGTCTCCTTCCTTATCAACAGATCTCTAACAGAAAACAATGACTCAGAAATCCGGAAAAAAATCTTTCATAATACCTCCTCACAAAGGTGTAACTCTACTGGCCTAACTAACTGCACGCCAATTGCCATACTATAACCACTACCTAAAGTTCTTGAAAAATTTTCCCACTTTCAACTCCTGCAATACCTTAATAATCACAACCTACTCTGTAACACATAACACTGCTTCCACCACAGCCACAGTACCATTACTGCCCTCCTGAACTTTACCAGTACAGTTAACCACCACAGAAACAATAGCAGACTAGTTTCAGTCCTCTCCCTCTTCTTGACTAAGCATACAGTAGAGTATTTCATCAAAAACTTCTCTGTGAACTTTCCACCCTAGGGCATGATAACCTATCCCTTTCCTTGTTTCTCAGCTACTTATCAAGTAGACAGAAAGTTGTAAAATGGGAGCATGAATTCTGTCCTTTCCTAACAGTTAAATTGAGTACCCTAAGGATCTATCTTAGGGCCACTTCTGCTTAACATCTTTAAACTCCACACCACTGTGAAAGAAAAAAGCCTTAGCCCAGCATGCAGATGATGCCACTCATCTACTCAATTAATACAATAGAAAACTTCCAGGACACAGAATCCTGGCTGTTTGGTTCAGACCTGCTTCTCCCTGCAACAGAAAACTAAATAAATAAATAGAAATTAATAAATAAATAAAATAAAATAAAATAAAATAAATGCAATTTAACCCCAAACACTAATAAAAATCCCCAGATTCTATGTCCCAAGCTAAACGTCTAGGAGCATTACTCGATGACCAACACATACTACAAGCCATAAAAAAACTTACAAAAAAGCTAGGCTCCCTGTCCAGCGCCAAACAATTTCTCATAGGTAAATTTTAGCTATGGGCTTTCTGTTGTTATCTAGTAGCCCTTTCCCTCCTACAGAATCCAGCAATTTTTTCAATCTTAAGATCAGCATCAGAACAAAATTCAACTCATGCTATTACAAAGTAGCAAAATTCACAGTTAATACCTCCCAGTTAACACACTATAAAGCCCTAAAAGACCTAAACTGGCTGGAACTACTACAATACCTATCCTACTCCCAATTAGTAACTGCCTAGAATCCAATATACTGTCCAGATAAATGCCAATCTTTAAAAAATGTACTGCAACCCTACACAAACACCACATCCCTACTTTCCAACAATAAATCCCTCCTTTTCACAACTAAACCTAACAACACAGCTGGCAACCCCTATAGTCCCACCAAATTACTAAGCTGTGGAACCCCATGCTGCTTTACCTAAAACTCATAGACAAGAGGACCACCTTCAAATCAGCATTAAAACTATACCTTAGCAATAACTGACTATGCCCTTGCACTAATCCTGGATAGCCCTGTAGCACACCCCATCTATATAAACACACCATCTACTAAAAACTCCATTATCCATTTACAACTTTTTCCTCAAACATCCATTCAACTCCTCTTTTCCTTACCCAAACACATTCTTACACATTCTGTAAATCCTTTCCAAATAAAACGCTCCCACATTACATTCTCCTCACAGTATACATAACTAACTCTACTATCTCAGATATCTCTCATCACTCACCTACCCTTTCCCTCCATCATATGTCTTATCTCTTCACTTCTGCACTACTTCTCATTCCTCCTGTTTCCTCAGTCCTCTATAAACTACACTTGCACTTATCACTGCTATACTTCACTTCTCTATAGTGGCTTCTTTCTCATATAAAGATCCTGCCATTATAACTTAGAACTTCTTTACTTTCTAACAATGTCTGAACTTTCTAACAGATAGAATTCTTCACTCATCTCTACAGCTACCTCCTTTCCAACCTATAATAATACATTTTTTCATCATGAGAGAGCTTACTTAAAGTATGTCTTCATGCATCTATGTGAATCAGATTCCACAATAAAACAATGCCAAATGTAAACCTTACTGTAAAGCTGTCCATGCAAATCCTAGACTCCGCACATATGAGTTTGAGTCCATACAATTCTATTCTCCGTTGTTGTATACCACACATTAATCTCTGTAAAGATGTTTCAATGTGATTTTTATTTCTTGAGAAAAATGTATAATCTTCACATTTTTTTAATTTTTCAATTTGTGTATTCTAAAAACATATTTTGCAAAACTATATGGAGCTTTTCTCACAGAGCTTCTGCTGAAAATGGGTTTTATCCCCATCAGATCTTCCCACTAAACAAAAATAAATGAAATAAACAGTGCATTTAATTGCTTGCACTATGTATTTTGTAATAAGGACATGTACTTTTCAACATCAGTGCTCTGTATCAAAAATTGTTTATCATTACTAATCTCAAACTCATACCTTCCCAAATGCAAAAACTCAACAAAAAGCTGCCAAAACACCTTTTGCCTACTTAACAGTCACTGAACATAAGTATGCCAAAACTTGCAAACAACCCATACCCTACAATGTACTGATCATAAAACTAATTCTTTTTGTAATCAGTTATTCAAAAACATAAAAATAAAAAAATAAAAACCTCATACTACTAGTAGACAGATTTTTCAACAGTGGTAGCATTAGGGAAACAATCTTCACTTAGCATTGACAGGCACTTATTGTTGTGTCTTTTGGCTTTTCCCCGTTAGGGGTCACTACAGCGGAACTCCGGTCCACTAATGATTGACAGTAGATTTGTACGTGCCGAGTTGCTGGCCCTGACGCACAACCCTCAACGAAGGTACGCCCATTCACGCATGTCTCCACACAGAAGACGCTCCAGCTGAGAATCGAACAGGACAACGTCTTACTGTGAAGCGAAAACGCTACCGCAGCACCACTAATCCCTTTAATTCCCTGATTTCTAAAGAGTATACAGAAAGAGGAAAATGGGCGGGAAATCAGAAGGAATATCCAAGTATTGGAAAGTATCAAATTTACGGAACAAAACAGTTAACAAGAAGGAGAGGTGACTGCTTTGGAGATGAGACATAATAATATAACCTTCATTGGGTTAATGTACTGGTCATTTTTGGAGGAAAAGGAAATTGGAATGCAGCTAATAGACTGAACCTGGATGGCATAGAAAGAGGAAGAACTACTGATTGAGAACCAGTATATGCCAGCTGTTAAACAGCAATCTTTCATCTACCTATATCCAAAATTAGGATTTCTTACAGTGCTTCAGTGGGTAAAGCTTTTAATAGTGCTGGAACCCCTATAAAATAGTCTTTGACTCTATTTTCAAATTTTTGATTAATGCTGGATGTAAAATAAAAAAGCTGGTATTCATTTGTGAAGATGTCACCACCAGGCCAGGTGGGTCATATTAAACCTGTCATAAAATCAAACCAGGTAAATGAGGCATTCATGAGTTTATGATGACTGGGTTTGACAAAACAGGAAAGTTACTCATTAAAGCTGTAACAAGTCTGCAAGTGGAAAAAAAAAAAGACTAAGCAAGAAACATCAACGTTATCACCAAAAACAACATGCTTTCACTGTAGAAAAATACGCCAATAAAAAGACAAAATATTACACCTTTAAAAATAGGGGGTGTATAAACAGGTGGCTAACATCAAATTCCATGAGCATCAAATGCCAAAATCAAATGACACATAGAAACCAAAGGCTAATGAAAGTTTTCCATAGGAAATCATTGTTGGTACAGTTTCTATGTATGCACCCACAGTGAGTCCTTTCTTTTGGGAGATATCTCCCTTTTAAATGTTTCTACAACTGTGGAGTTGGCATATGTAGGCTTGGAGGTATGGGGGCTCAGCCACTTGCAAAATACACTTGTTTGAGTTTTTGCCATTTTATTTCAGACATTAATGTTCAGCATTGTGGTTACCATTGCCTTGTGAGTTGGCATTTCATCAAGGAAACAAAATAAAATTTGTATTATTTGATTTGTTATTATACCCTAATTATTCTCATGTAAAATGCTGTCTAACCTACAATACTGTAGCTCTCTATCATTTTCTTTCCTGACACAACAGAATAAACAATAAAAAAAAAAAAAAAAAAAAAAAAAAAAAAAAACAGGTACTCTCTTATCCAAAACAATTTTCTGAAAAGCTACAATTTCTAAACTTTCCAACATCTGTTAATGACCAGCATACTTGAATGAAATGCAAATCTTTTTTCTATAAATGCATCTAGCTTTTCCTCAAAATTTTCTTCACTCACCGTGTTTCAAATATCCAATTATTTACACACTCAATAAGTCAAAATAGGGTAGATATTACTGTGTAATGATATAACTCTTGGGATGCATCAAATTATTATACAATAGCAAATCCAGAGAGTGCCTTATGAAGAAAATTTTAAGTGACTTTCATGTTTCTGGCTTTAGACCTTTCCTGCATTTAATATATAACTGCATAGCCTTATTACAGTGAAGCATTTGATAAGTAGTTGGAAGCTAAGTGAATTGAAATGAAATCCTTTAAAATATACAGAATTACCATTTTAGTCCAACAGTCTTTATCAAGGTTAACAATAGCGTATTTGCATATTATAATTAATTTCAGAACTACCATATTTTCCTACTAATAAAAATAAATACGGTCTTGTATGTTTATATTTTAACTATTAATATGAGGCACAAGATTCCTTAATGAGGCAAAAAACTAAGACACCAGGCAGAGTAAGGAAAATGCGCTAATTGCCTTACTCTGCCTGGTGTCTTGGTTATTTTGCCTCATTAAGGAATATTGTGCCTTGTATTTTTGAGTATGGTTACAGTGGTTTTATTGCTTTTGGGGAATATTAATATAAATTTATAGCAGACCATTTTTTTAGATATTGATATAATGTGTAATTTTTAAAGTGACTGTGTCTGGTGCAATTCTGTGTGATGTGTTAATAAGAAAGCTATTTGCTAATTCATTGTTAAGTTGTTGCTAATTGAAAAGTATTCCTCTAGTTTAATAAAATATTTTATTTGTTTCATCTATAGGTTATAGCAAGACTTGGACATTACTATAGTATAGTCCTTGTTTATAACTGCCATCTGAAGTTGAATGCTGAGCTATGTGAACAATGTTAATATCTAGTTCCACAAGAATACTGAGTTCATGATACAACTAGAATTTTACCTCTAGAAAAGTAGGGAATGGAGAAAATCAAGCCTTGGATTGCAGGACAGAAAGGGTCTTCAGCTCCTCTTAATGGTGAACTACAAAAGAACTGGAACTTCTATATCAACACAGGGTAAGTTGTGTGTGTGTGTGAGATTAAACAACATAATATACTAAAAATAAAATTCAGATTTTTTTATGTATATATTTAGAATGGAGAATGCAGAAATTATATATCTGTAAGTATAAAATGATATAATAGGAAATAACATACATATACAGTTACACATTTACAGATAATATTGACGGTCAAGTATTTCTCATATAGAGAGTTCCCTATGTCATAATTCTTAGATTGAAAATGATACTTGCGTAGAGATACTTAATTTGTTTTTAGAAATATTTTATTTTGGGGGAATGTTTGGTCAGATTGCACATCATGTTTGTGAGCTCATTATACAAAATAAACTTGCATGATAAATAAAATATTTATATTTGTTAATTCTTTCAATTTAAGAAAATGTTTTGCTCTGAAGACTGGCTTACCTTACAGTGGATGTAATACACACTAGATAAATGCAGCATCATTACTGCAGGAAAATGGTACTATGTAACCTATACATGCATTCAAAGAGATGTGTTTGTAACCTATATATGCATTCAAAGAGATGTGATTGTAACCTATACAAGCATTCAAAGAGATGTGATTGCAACCTATACATGCATTCAAAGAGATGTGATTGTAACCTATGCATGCATTCAAAGAGATGTGATTGTAACCTATACATGCATTCAAAGAGATGTGATTGTAACCTATACATGCATTCAAAGAGATGTGATTGTAACCTATATATGCATTCAAAGAGATGTGATTTTAACCTATATATGCATTCAAAGAGATGTGATTGTAACCTATACATGCATTCAAAGAGATGTGATTGTAACCTATGCATGCATTCAAAGAGATGTGATTGTAACCTATACATGCATTCAAAGAGATGTGATTGTAACCTATACATGCATTCAAAGAGATGTGATTGTAACCTATATATGCATTCAAAGAGATGTGATTGTAACCTATATATGCATTCAAAGAGATGTGATTGTAACCTATACATGCATTCAAAGAGATGTGATTGTAACCTATACATGCATTCAAAGAGATGTGATTGTAACCTATGCATGCATTCAAAGAGATGTGATTGTAACCTATACATGCATTCAAAGAGATGTGATTGTAACCTATACATGCATTCAAAGGGATGTGATTGTAACCTATATATGCATTCAAAGAGATGTGATTGTAACCTATACATGCATTCAAAGAGATGTGATTGTAACCTATACATGCATTCAAAGAGATGTGATTGTAACCTATATATGCATTCAAAGAGATGTGATTGTAACCTACACATGCATTCAAAGAGGTGTGATTGTAACCTATACATGCATTCAAAGAGATGTGATTGTAACCTATACATGCATTTAAAGAGATGTGATTGTAACCTACACATGCATTCAAAGAGATGTGATTGTAACCTATATATGCTTTCAAAGAGATGTGATTGTAACCTATATATGCATTCAAAGAGATGTGTTTGTAACCTATATATGCATTCAAAGAGATGTGATTGTAACCTATACATGCATTCAAAGAGATGTGATTGTAACCTATATATGCATTCAAAGAGATGTGATTGTAACCTATATATGCATTCAAAGAGATGTGATTGTAACCTATATAGGCATTCAAAGAGATGTGATTGTAACCTATACATACATTCAAAGAGATGTGATTGTAACCTATATATGCATTCAAAGAGATGTGATTGTAACCTATATATGCATTCAAAGAGATGTGATTGTAACCTATACATGCATTCAAAGAGATGTGATTGTAACCTATACATGCATTCAAAGAGATGTGATTGTAACCTACACATGCATTCAAAGAGATATGATTGTAACCTATATATGCATTCAAAGAGATGTGATTGTTAATATAGACATAACATTTTGTACAGTTTGATAAAATGTTATTTTAACGATATAACTAAAACAGATAGAAAGCAGAGAAGAGAGCAACAGAAAGGAAAGAAAAAAAGGAAGAGAACAGAAGGAAAAACAAGGTCCAGTGACAGAAAGAATCTGCAGAAAAAAGAAGATGGTTTCTATTTTAACTTAATTCGTAAACTTTGATTGGAAAGAAGTATCACTCTTTTGCATTTTCCTCACCTCTTCTGCTAGAATCTTAATTCTTTCTGTTTTATCTTTACAGTTATATATCTTTATTCCTTTGTCTCACCTGTATGAGTTCTGGTTATTCCCTTTGTCTACAATTGTTAAAACACTGTCTCTATAGACCTTAATGTTTGATTAACGCATTGCAAACAATACATCTGACGTCAAGGATTTTATAACAGTATTAGTAAAAACAGAAATACTTTACAGACATTGGACAATATAAATCCATAAAGTCAGACATTTATACATGGAACAGTATATCATAGACACAAATGTTTAATGCATATTTTTACCTTTATTTTATAGCTGTAAAATTCTACTCTATTGTAATAAAAGAAAGGAAAATAGGTTAAGAAATAAGAAATGATTAGTTAGAAAGAAGCAAAATACTATAATTATCATATTTTAATATGTGTTCCTGTTTTTACTGCTTTCCCTTTTCTCCAATTAATCTACAGAAGTAAAGTCAAATTTAAAATAAATCCAGTCATTTTTCTGTCCTGCAAAATCTAAGGTTAGTTGAAAAATAGATGGTGGTTTACTTAACCAGACTAGCAACTTAGCATTTATAGGACAGCAATAGTGTGTTTTTGTTTTCTTGTATGAATACGAACTATCAGTCAAATTCAATAAAGCCTACATGGTGTATTTACACCATATGCATGTCATGCTGCGACGCACACACAGTAGCACAATGTTTTGGATTCAGTAAGTGACACGTTCCACCGCGCAAAGTAATCACCATGGCATGCTAATTACAGCATAAGCAGCTGAACTGTATGCTAATCAACTAATGCAAGATGGAGGAGCTATTCAACAAGTTATAAAGAAACCATGTAGACTCAGTGCTGGTTTTCCCTGCAAATTCCAAAACCTATTAGAATACAGCAACGGAAAGGAGTCTACACAGAAACAGTGTTAGGGGCTGCTGTTGCTTTAATTCATCTGTATGTGCAAGAGGTTGAAGTCTATGGTCCCAGTGCTGTTATTAGACCAAGGTCAAGAAGGAGAAGAGTTTTCAGACCCCATTTAACTTATCACAATCTACAGGGTGGATAGAGACACACTACAAAAATTCTGCAACCTCTATCATCCTCAACTCAGAGCCAGGGCAAATGGAGGGGAACACATCCCAGTTGAGACAAAGGTATGTGTAGCACTTAGAATTTTAGCTACAGGTACCTATCAGAGACCAACAGAGGACATGTTGGGGGTGTCACAGGCATCAGCATCTAGGATCCTCCATCAATTCTTGAATGTTATGCTCCAACATGCCAGTGACCACATATATTTTCCCCATACTCCTGACGATAGGTCAGAAATATGCAGGAGTTCTACCCTGTAGCACACTACCCTACAGTACTGGGTGTCATAGATTGCATACATATAGAAATTAAGGCACCACCCAGAGAGCAGTGATAGCTCTATACAAATAGAAAGAGCTTACACTCTATTAACTGCCAAGTCATGTGTAATCCCAAAGGAATCATCTTGAATGTGTGCTGGCAACCCTGGCAGTTACCACAACTCACATACCTGGCACGTTTTCTAACTATATCAGATGTTCACTGGGGTGCTACCCCACAGGGTCATTTACTGGGAGATGCAGGTTATGCACTGTAACCGTGGCTGATGAGACCCATCAGAAATGTACACACATCCACTATTGAATGCCATAATGAGGCACACGCTCAAACCAGAAATATCATACAGCATGTGTTTGGGCTGCTAAAGTCATGGTTCTGGTGCCTAGATACAACTGGGGGAGCCCTGCAGTACAATCCATGGACATGTACTGAAATATTCATAGTATGTGCCATGCTACACAACATCATCCTGAGAAAACAGCTTCAGCAGGATCAACTAGGGGAAGGAGCACACATCCTACTACCAGTGCCAAGGTCACCACAGCCACATGCAGACGAAGAGTCAAAGGGGGGACCAGCAGCTGCTGTAGGTGCAGGCAGATGTAAGTGCGCTCAACATGTCCTTGCATTGGCTAAGAGATAACCCATAGCACACTAACTTACCACATAAGGGCCTAAAACCTTCCTCCTATATACATGCATATAGTAACATTGATGCCAGGCAACTCTCACAACCTTTACATCCCCATGTATTGGCTGTGTATTGCTTGCATCAGACAGAGTCAGTCCTGAACTAAAACTGTTGCAAATAGTGGATTTACAAAGTAAGTATTGAACCTGGAGTATATTGTGTAATAATATGAATGAGTGGCATATCCTTGCACTTTGTTACTTTGTAGTGTAAGGAAGTAAAAGGTGGGAGATTTGTACAGAAATTACCTTAACATGTGTCAGCAGAGACTTATTTGAATTGGATGTGTCCATTATTAAGTAGTAGGCCTCATGTATCAAAGATTCACACAGTCATACTTCTCAAAAGTACTGATGGTCACTGCATGCCCTCAGTTTAGTTTAGTTTGTACTGGAAAATCATTAAAGAGAGAACTTAGAAAGTAATGATACACACTTCTGTTTCAGACTTCACAACCCTCACAAGATTGTTCAAATTAAAGTTGGTAAATTTTGATGCTATTAGGTGTCTAACTTTCTAAGACCAGTATAAGTCAAAAATACAATTACCAGTTCAAAGTCACAAATGAAGATATACTACGCATTGTCACCTATGCACCCTGAGCATCAGACACAAAGCTTATGTATCCCTGAATCTAAGAGATACAAAACAGGGATATGGCAGAGTTATCGTCACTTGCACAGGGTGTTGTGTGGGAGGGGCAAGAGGCCTAGGCTGACATAAAAGATTGGTGAATGTGTGTGAGTAAGAAAGAGAAACAGGCAGACATTTTGATAAACCAGCAAATGGCCAGTGAAACAAAATGAGTTTTAAGCTGCACGGCTGAACCTTGTAACTGCTGTGTATGTGTCTGTAGGGGTGTGAGTGTCTACATGAACACAGCCATGATCTGTGCTAGCTCTATGTCTTAGTATGTCAGACAGGTGTGAGCCATACATGGTAGAGGTGGCAGTTGATTGTTGTCATCCCTGAGCAAGAGAACTTGCTCTGCCAGGAGTTGCACTTGGCATTCCCATGGCCATGGTCAGATGCACTGCTTCTTCCTGAACATGACTGATGTCTGCTGGATGAGCTCCCCTCAAGATGAAGCCCAGGCCCAAGAGCCCATTGCCTGCCATGTCTGAGTGAGAACAGCTGACCCACTGATGGAGCAGTGGAAGCACTGCCACTATGGGTGTGTGACTGAGCATGGCCACATTGGGTAACAGCAGATGATATGGCTGACCTATGCTCACAAAGATGCCGTTCCTCTCCCAGCAGATGTTATATCTCAGACATCACTCATTCCATTGCAAACACTCCTCATTCCAACGTGTCATTCATCCGATCCATTGAATTGGCAATGCAGTGGAGGCAGTCACACATCAGCCTTTGCTACATCTACAACCCTAAACATTTGTCTGGAGCACCTATGGGAATGTGCCTTTGCCTCCATGATGGCCCTAAACATATGTTGAGTGGCATGGGAAGAGACACCTGGATTAGGTGGAGGATGGAAAGCAGGCCTCCTCCAAGCATCCCTAACAACCCTTCTGTATGGCACCTTGCCAATACTTTGGCTACAGCAAGAGTCACCTGGCATTGAAGCCGCAGTAACTGTACTACCCTGATCAATTGTGAGCTGACTGGAATGGGTAGCCACAGGCCTACTGGTTGTGTCCAATGGAATTTCAGTGGATGGATGTATGCCAACCTTAGTGTCAAATTCAACCTCTGCACCCTCCTGAATGTGCCTCTGTTTGGTCACCGTCATCATCAGAGTCTGCTGATACATTTACATCAGATGGCAGAAGTCCCACACTAACACTGTCAGGATCACCTGTGATATTAAGCAACAAACATAAGAACAGTTAATACCTAAGCTACTATACTCCAATATATGATAACAAATGCTGCCCTATTAGACAGTACAGCAATACACAAACCAATCCTGACATCAACATCACACACTAAAATATTTCTTTGAAAAGCTCATCAGTACTGATATAAACATGTTTGGCTTACCATCTGCAGATGAGGGTAACCTCTGCATCACAGATGACCCTGGAAGAAGTTAGGCAAAAGGTAAGGACAACATCATCACAGTTAACAGTAGCACAGAGGGTAATACTTTTACCTGTTTATATGTCTGTTAACTATACTTTTAACAAGATCTTGGATGATGATTCCAACCTAAGCTAATCAATCAGAATGTGATTTTTACTGTAGCAATCTTCAGTTCTCCCCAAAAAATACTTGTGAAATAAAAGTAATGTATTTGTTTAAATTGTTTTACTACACAACACTGTTCAACAAATGCGATACAAAGGCCTACCTGGAAGCTGTTGTTGAGGGCATGCTGTTCTACACTTTCTGCAGAGCTGTCTGGATCCCTGACAGTGGGCAGGAACTCTTCATTTGCTGTTAGTGGTAGTTCTGTAGCAGGACCCCCCTGTACTCATCCAATCAGGGCCCACAACTGCTGCTCTCCTCCGTGCAGATGAGATCATGTCAGTGGCCTTATGGTGCACCTGCTCATATGTCCTGCTATGACCACTCATGACATTAACATCATCGACAATCTGCCGCCAAATCTGTATTCTGCGTGACATACCTCCGCTTCGCCTTTCAAGCAGGAACGCATCAAGTTGCTAAAATTGTTGACCTCAAACTGATTTTCAGCATCAGTAAAGGGTGATCTTCAAGGATTGAGAAGCCTGGGTGGCATAGTCTGTTGTCTTTTATGACACCTAGGAAGGAAAATGCACATAGGTATCACATAACTACAAAATATCTGTTCCAAGATAAAATGGAAAAGTAGAATCTCATTATTACCCACTAGAGAAACATAAGATAGTCTAATGATCTGAAATACAAACAACAGACTGAATGCAAAAAAGGAGAGTAACAATAGCAACATATCCTTGTTTGTGCCATAACAGAAATGCAGCTTTTCTCCCACCCAAAAAGAACAAGCAAATTACACATTTTGCTAAAAAGCCATCTTTGACATACTAAAAGTGCTATCAAATAAACTGTCCCTGAAACGTATCTACAGATTTATCACAGAACATTCCAATTTAAGGTATTAACAATCATGTATACATGTGAAATGCCTTGACAAATATGCCCATGGCATCAGTACACCACTTCTAACTAATGAATACAAATAAAGGTGTAAAAGCATTTGCTTCAGATTTTTCTTAATTACATTCCAGCATATGTAGTATGTCATTGACAAAATGCAAGCATACCATCTCAAGTTCAGTAATCCTCTGGGCAGATATATCCCAAAGTAATAGCCTCTGTTCTGTGTTCTCCACATAAACAAGTCTCCTCAACTTTAGTTTTCCTAGCTACACAGTTGCCTTTTTATATGATGTAGATTCAGGGCTGTTAGCATGGTGAATATGTAAATCAGGTATGAATTGATTAGAATTGCTGAATCCCAAATACTTGGCTCCATGTATCAGATGTAAACATAGTGCAGGCACTCTCTCAATGTTTGTGTTTAATGGATTGCAACTGTGAATGGTTACTGGTTGGGAGAAGGAAAACATGACAGCACTGCAGGCTGCCCTACATCCAGTGAGTGTGTCAGGTTAGACTTACAAAGTGATAGATGTAAGGTTGCAATAATAAGTAAACAACACACATTTCACAGGTTCTGTTCATTAACATCAATTTCCCCTTCATTTTTTGGCAATTGCATATGATATCATTGCCATTTAATATCCTCACACATTTTAAGGCCAATGTTATAAAATAGTTTACAGACTGCAGATCTCAGATTACTGGTCAGATAAGAGAAGAATGAACAGCAAACACATAGAGGTAAGACAGAGCTGTATATTTGCAAGCAATATTCATACTGTAACTATGGTTGTGTGATCACTTAATGCACTACATCCAAAAATAATAAATGCACAAATAACAGTTGTATGGTTTCATTTTACTGTAGATGATGTTGCAGTTGGTTTTATGCAGAATGATTTCCGTTCCTTGCTGCAACACTGTTTGTGAGGCATAGATGGATAATGCACCCTACCTGTGCTCTGAAGGTTCATTGGATTGCAAGTTCACATCCTGACCTATGTAGAAATATCTCTTGTGAACCAACATTTTTAGTGTGTATTTCATATGAGTAGATTGCTTTTCCTCATTTCAACTACTTGTCCCTGTTTTCTTTTTCTTTTTCTTTTTTTTCTTGTTTTTATTTTTTATTTTTTTATTTTTTGGGGGGCAGTGTTTGTGCAATGTGCTTCTTCATGTGATCACAGGAAATGGATAAGAATAAATGTCAGGTTTGGCTGTGCTTATTTCATTTGCATGAAGTGTAGTAGTGCGCAAACTGGACAACTAGCCCACCCAGGAAGCAAACAGAACACCTACAGACAGGAACTAGAGAGACAGGGTCTATATTAGAACACCAACGTTTTAAAATTTTGAATGTTCTAATATCAACCCCTATTCAGCGAATGCTTAAAATATCGAACAGGCAGAACAGCAATTTTTTTTCCCAAGGAAATAATTTGCTGTTCTAAAACACATACACACAACACAAGCACACCAAAAAAACAGCAATCTACACACATACACTTAAAATCCTACATCTAAACCTACACTAAACTGTACATACACTATCTATCCACTTACCTTAACCCAAACCCTAACCCTAAGGTCCGTCACTATCACACACTCACCTCACCCGTGCCCTAACCCTAACTCACCTACCCTGCCCTAACCCTAACGTCCATCACAATCGCACACTTACCTGACCCGCTCCCTAACTCTAACTCACCTAACCCACACCCTAACCTTCACATCCACACAATCGCACACTTACTGAACCTGACCCGTAACTTTCCACCACAGTGCTTAAAATAGCGAAGACACAGAAACGGCCAACCAAATTCTTTCCCTAGGAAAATATTTGGTGTTCTGCAGCTTCGCTATTTTCAGCATTTGCTGAATAGAGGTCAATATTAGAACATTCAAAGTTTCAAGACTTCGATGTTCTAATATAGACCTGATAGACAATAATTGAAACCGAATGCATTCAATTAATTCTGTTGGGCACAGTGCAAACCCACTAAGTGGCATTACATGGTGGTTAACACAGAGACCTTAAGAATGATTAGTAAATTAGGGAATGTCATTTAACAAGTCCTGCAGCAGCAAGTGTAAATGTAGGTCCTGGGTTCTAGTACAGGGTTTGCAATCTTTTTTGTTACTGTTGTGACAGTGCAGTTTATAGCAATGAACTAAAAATAGACAAGTGCTATTTCAACATTCTTGTGGCAACAGATGTAAGTGTAGGACTGCCATACACGTGGTCCTGGGTTTTCATACAGGATACTCCATACACTTTTACTGTTGTTCCTCTTCCCATTATATTCACTCTCACTTATAATGCTTTAAGTAGTGGACCTGATATGAATTATATGTGTGAGGGCTGAGATACCAGTATTGTGTTTTCAGATGTATGATTAAGGGTATACTGTGTACTATAGTTCTATAAGTATAATTCTGCTCTCTGGACTTGCATGGGCTTCACATTTGCATAAGACACATACACAAATAGATCTATTTCCAATAACTTCATTGGTCACACAAATACATGTGTAACAGCTCATACTGTCACCTGTATTTATGTGTGATTCTGGATTATGTCTGAGCAGCACTTCTGTGGCAAAGATAGAAAATGAACACTGTAGATGTTTGAATCTCACTGTGTAAAAATCAATTTTATCAGTGTATAAATGTAAAAACAAGTATGTCCGGTCATTACATTTATGCCCCTAGTGTATGTCTGCAAACCTAACTCACCTAACAGTTACCTTTCAATTTCCAATACATATTTCCAGGCTACATCAGTAGACACCCCTCAAACTAAGACCAAGTGTCAAATTAACCTTACAGTTTCAGCCATTTAATTCCTCCCTGCTTGGCACTCTCCACCTTACATTACACAAATGCATTGCTCAGGTTTGCGCACTACCAGTAAATGCAATAACTGGAATGGCCGGGAAAGTATCAGTCTCCATTTCTCTAGTTTAGCTGGTAGACATGGCTGGTGTTAGAGGGGAAGCTGCCAGATTTAGGGCATAGAGGTGTGTTGTCCAGGAGTCCAGGATATTATTGGACTCCTGGTAAAGAACCACAACCAATGGCTTCGGCAGGGGGTCTAGTCTGACTCCCAGTACAAGTTTGAAGTATGGAATAGTTTGGCCCAGGCTGTTGCCACTGGTATCCTGTGCACTGGAGAACAATGTAGGCATCATTTTAATGACCTACACAGGAAAAAAGGGATACTGCCAACCATTGGTTGGAGGAATTTGAGAATGCTTAGTATAACTGTGTTAGTATGTAAGACTTAGAAAGCTTAATATAGACAAGACTGGCATGCATAATGCTGTTTTGTTCTTTCCCCAGCTGCCAAGGAGTGTGAGTTCATTTGGCAAGCTCATGTTACTCAACTGGAGAGACTGAGGGAAGCAAGTGGTATGTATGCAGCAGAAGAAAAGGGTTATTGTACCATTAAAAGTTAACTATAGCTTTTTATTGGTATTTTATAGAGTTATATCAAATTGAGCATGCATATCCCAAATGTAAAAGCCAGTAAGCATGCATTAGACTGTAGCACAAACCAATTGTAAGAATCCAATATTAGACTATAATCAGAGATTGTAGGCTCAAATACAATTCACAACTATACAATACTGTTATTTATTCAATAATATTTAGATTGCACTAAAATCTCTATACCAGTGGCACAAATGCCTTGCTGTAAACTGTAATCCATATAAATGGAACACGAATATGTGCAATATATGCAAATTTTAAGGATTACTTTCAGCAATCTATAGTATAGCGTGCATCTGTTAGGATGTATACTTAAATGTAATCCTTCAGATAAAAGACTTGTATAATTGTATTAAAGCATTGTATGTCACATATGATGCTATCAATTTTATTTCTTTTTTACTCCCACCACAACCCTTATCTCTCTTTTTTATTTTCTATTATGTGTTGGCAATCCATGTGTACCACATCACTAAATGCTGCACAGCACAGTGAGGTACGCCATCCCCAGTGGATCAGCCTGCTTCTGCTCCACTGGCCCCATCACTGATAGCCAGCATGTCTGGGAGCCAACCTGGCAGCACTGCTTCTGCTACCACTGCACTTCCTGTGCCCTCAAGTAGTAGTGTCCCAGAAGCTGGTGTAATGATACCATTCAGGAGCAGTGTACGAGGTGG
This sequence comes from Protopterus annectens, assembly GCF_019279795.1. Taxonomy (NCBI): domain Eukaryota; kingdom Metazoa; phylum Chordata; order Ceratodontiformes; family Protopteridae; genus Protopterus; species Protopterus annectens. The sequence goes on along the minus strand of NC_056728.1, from coordinate 152,910,791 downwards.
TGATTTCATCACCTGCAGCGAATTGATAGAGATGGTGCATAGGGTCATGCGCTGCCCCATTGATGTATGCCTACACTGGATGGAGAGGCTGCACTCCTCCATGGTCCATAGAAGTAGGTAGAGATGTCAAGCACTCCAGCCACCAGCAGAGTAAGGTGACAGTGATGACCATCCAGTGGGTCAGGACTCGATTCTTACTGTCTCCAACTTGATGGGCATAGGATTGTGTTGTCCCCTTCCTCACCCCAATCATGGTGTCCTCAACCTTCTGTGTCCATCACCATCCCTGTGTCTTAATCTTGTTTGTCTTGTCCATTTGCTTCCTCACCAACCCAACTTACTAGACCCAGACATACCTATGCCCCTTCCCGAACATTCCTCTCTTACTGAAAAAATGGGCACCTGTCCCACAAAAACAAAAATTGTCCCATACATAGCTCTCCATTTTTTACATCTGTCTTCTTGACACACTTGATTTGGTCCAAATGCCTATACAACATGATTGCATTGTTGTCACCCCTCTTTGTTGAGGTGACAATCCAAAATCAGTTAATATTCTTTACATATTTTCATTTTGCACTGTTAATGAAATGTATAGCTGTGGTTGTTTCCTACCTTCCCCCTACATATTCCTGTACTGCTTCTCCTTTGTTCCTCCCTTATCTTAGTATTGACCCCACCCCTTCTTTAACCAAAAAATTGATGATTTCCTTTCTTTAGCAGTAGAAGAGGGTATTATTAGTAATAACACCAAAAATACAACTAACAATAACCAACCCATGTCCACAATACATATATTTTCTGCCAAAAATACATAAAGATCCAAAGAATCCCCCTGGTAGACCCATTGTTTCTGGCAGAAACTCACTCACTGAACCTCTGTCCATTTTCTTACCAAATATCTGCAACCACTCCTCAAATGTGTTAGAGCATGTATCAGAGACACCACATAATTTATTCAGATCATTTCTGAGGTACAATTAGAACCAGATTGGTTGTTGTGTACATTAGATGTTACATCTCTCTATACCAATATTCCACACTAGGAAGGGTTAGGAGCCTTAGAATATTGGTTAAATAAAACAGAAATGTACAAACCTGGTTTCAATACATTGTTACTGTGTTTGACTCAACATGTGCTCACAAAGAACATCTTTTTCTATCGGGACAATTGCTTCTTACAGATAAAAGGTACAGCTATGGGAGCATCGTTTGCACCAATATATGCCAATTTATTTATGGCTTATATTGAAGAACAGATTATTTACGATAACTCCCATAACTTATATATTGAAGAAATGGATATTTGGAGAAGGTACTTGGATGATTGCTGGCTGGTGTGGAGATCGGACACGGAATACCTTTTGGAATTCGTCACATATTTAAATGAGAACAAATGGGGAACTGAATTCACGGTCAGCTATAATAAAAACAAAATTATTTTTTGGATGTTTTGGTCTCTAGAGCACCCGACCATGCATTGACCACTGAAGTCTACTGGAAATTTCCTGAAAAAAATTTGCTTCTCCATGCCACCAGCTTTCATCCACCCCCATATCTGTAAGAATATCCCTAAATCTCAATTCATGAGAATGAAATGCATTTGTTCTAATAACAACACCTATAGACATTTTAGGGATGATTTAGTACTTAGATTCAGGGACAGAGGATACAAAATGGGTCAAGTCATACACATGAAACATGTGGTAGATAACATGGAGCGTGATAACCTTCTTCTCTATAAAGAAAAGGGTGATAAAGGGGGTAGGCCCCCAAGACTAATTACCACCTATGGACGTAACACCAAGGCATTAATGAATATTGTACAACACTGGAATAGTTTGACGTGATACTAGACTGAGTGAATTGTTGGGTGACAGATGTCTTTTCTCACTCCGGAACGACAAAATTCTTGCTGCATTTTTCAATCTTTTCAAACATGGGCAGTCTCTCAATATAAAATCAACTCAAACCACCTTGTTAGGTGAGCCTTTAATTGGTTGCCATCCTTGTGGCTATTGCGTCCATTGTCCCAGGTTATTGAAAACTAAACATTTTAGAAGTCAAAACACCCCTCAAGTCTACAACATTAGATTTTTTGCCAATTGCACTTCTGATTGGGTGATTTACCTAGCTAATTGTAACTGCTCAGATTTCTACATAGGTCAAACTTCCAGACTTCTGAAATTCAGAATATTTGAACACCTTAGTGAGATAAAACACCATAAATAAACTAATGCCCTTTATAAGCATACCCTGTCACACAAAAATGCTTATTTTAATTTCACTATTATTTATAAAATCATGAAACCCAGGAACAAGAAATTGGGTTGGCATGATTTGTTAAACACTATGGAGAAAAAAATGGATTATTAAATTGGGAGATCACTTTAAACCAGGACTTAATGAGCATCTTCAATTGATCACATGTCCTTTTCTTTTTGTATTTAAAGTATTTCTTAATTTGCTGCTTTTTCACACTGTTGAAGGCTTTGTATCCATATAGCCGGAACTGGTTTGTTTTTAAGAATACTTTTATTAAAGTATTTTTTAGTTCCATTGTATGCTGGTCTTTCTACTTTTTTGAAGTGCCTTTCCTATATTGAGACATTGCAGCTGCCATACTCGCAGAGTCTTCTGTAGTTTCAGTACATCTGTGCAATGCCGCTTAACCCCGCTGTGCTATGCCAACACACAGCAACACATGTACTATAAAGAATTCATGTCATTGCATTATCAATGTTTATTTAAAAGTATTTAAAAGTATTAGATACACTTGAATTCGAACCCAGTATCATCTGAGCTCAAAAAGAAACGTGTCAGTGCATTTACACCTACTACTAGAGAGTCAGTTAAGCAGCAGGTGTGCCATACACTCAATACTAACTCTCAGACTTTAGCAATGTGGCATGTGTTTGTGCACTGCTTAACTATGCACAAACAGGAAAAATGAATCGAAATGTATATCTTCCTTGTGCAATCACTTTGCCAGCCATTGCACAAACATGTGCTCACCACTCTGTGGAAAAGAAAATATTATGTATTACTGCTGTTTACTGTATTTTTCCTGTCTATGACATGTAATGACATGTGAAAACATAACAAACTGAAGGCCCTATCTAACAATATGTCACATATTTACAATACAGCCATGTGCTCCCTCCCCCCCAGCACAGCAACTCCCCCCCCTTTTCCACACATATATCACCTACACTTTAGAAATTAATATCAAATGTTGTGCGATATGCAATGCACATCAATCTGGTAACATTGCAGAACTAGAACTATTGACCCATAAGCCTAAAAAGCCTTAACTGCAAGGCTAGGGAAGGAATCAGTATGAACCTTATCCATAGGAACATAGGTGACCTCCAACACACTTGACCTGACCCATTTTGGTTTTGTCAAGGGTAGATCATGCTTATTAAACCTGGTGGGACTTACTTGACAATGACCCCCAAAGACCTGGATGAGGGATAACAGGGCATACCATCTATGGTGAGTTATCCAAGGCCTTTGACACTATCCCCCATTCAGCTAACATAAAGAAAATCTCCCATTTGCAAAGTAACCCATACATTACTAGATGGATAGCCAACTGGATCATAGACAGAGCACAAACTGTCAAAGGTGGGGACTGCACCTCCACCACTAGACCACTTACAAGTGGAATACCACAAGGATCTGTGCTGGGCCCTCAACTGTTTGTAAACTATTTCTCTGAAGCCCAGGCAAAGGTCTGTGGTCTATCAAGTTTGCAGATGACTGTCAACCAGACACAGTCGTGTAGAGTCCCACAGTGATGGTAACATATTACAAAATGGGCTGACACAGACAAATGATTGGTGCCAAACTCATAGGCTGAACCTTAAAGCAAAAAATGCCTTATTGTCCCCTTTGGCAATGAAGTACCACTTCTAATTATGATATACATAGCACCCCTCTAAAGTTAAGCACAGTGTTGCAAGACTTGGGAGCACATGTCTATAGCAATCTAAACTTCAATCACTATGTGTCCATAGTGGTAAGACAGATATTCTACGCTGCACAGCTCATAAATAAGGCCATCATATCCAAGACCATGGAGGTCATAGCTCTGCTGTACTCTTCCGTTATGAGATCACTAATTCAGTACAATGCTCCCTTCTGTCTGTACCTCACCAGACACCTGCAGCAACTGTAGAAAACATAGCAGGTTGTGACCAGTAGAATCCAGGGCCTCCAAAACATGACATACATGGAAAGACTGAAAGACCTTTCACTGTACTCAGTAACATGCAGGCTACTGAGAGGTGTCTATGCCTGTCCTACAGAGCAGTCTCATACCCTGCCCTACTGGAAATGCTGGACATCTGCAAATCAAATGGGACAAGAATAACTTGCTCCAGGAATCTCAACATAGCCTGTGACATAAACAGAACTTGTTGGGGAGACAGATATATCTCCCAGCAATTGCTACTCCTCTGTAATAGGCTCCCACTGCATGTGAAGCAGTGTTCCTCAATGAAACTATTCAAGTGCAACCTTGACAACTGGGTGTGTGATTGTAAGTTCACTTTTTTAATTTCACCAAGTATTTTGGGTTTCTAATACCATGACAGGATTGAACCCCATTCCTAAGTCACAGTATAATTAAAGTTAATGAAATTAGCATTATTTTAATCTTTGATGTCAGCTAGGACTGCTCTTTGTAGCACCCACAGCGTGCCCAGTAATGACTCCTTCTGTAATTCATACAGAGTTACATGTATTGATAACATATCTAAATATGACTATAGATTAATTTTTATAAGATCCAGTTCTCCTGCTACTATTGGAACTGTCTGACTATCTTTCTTCCACATTGCTCTTATTTCTGCCTACAAATCCTGATATTTTATGACTTTGTGTCTCTGTACACAAGACACTATAGTCACTGGATGTAGTGATTTCAATGATCAGTGCTACTTTTGCCTTCTTTTTATGAACCACTATATCTGTTTTTCTCGCATCTATCTTTTAAACTGTTGGTAATGGGTGATTCCATGTGGCATAGACTTCATTATTTTTTATGATGCTTTGTGGGTCATGTTTCCAGTGTTTTTTCAGCTACTTCAATACCATAATGTTTGCACAATCCCCTGTGCATCAGTCTTACCACATTATTATGCCTTTTAGTATACAGTCCTTCTGCAATTAGTATGTCACAACCAGCAACAAGGCGTGTGACTGTTTCCAATTCTGTTTTAAAAAACCTACATTTGTCTGTTTCTCCCACATGTTCAATGGACTTTGTAAACCAATGTCTACGTAGCCCACTATCTTGGGTGGTCAATATTAACCTTTCACCATTTGGTTTGAATTCGCCTCTCCTTAACCATTCCTGCATTAGATCCTGATCAACATGAGGTGCTTCTAATAGTTTTCTATACCTGCATTTATATTTATACATTTTCCACATTTCTTGCCTTATCATCTGATCCTTCACCTTATATTCTTTCTTATGTTTTTTTGGCACATTCAGCTGCTGCCTGATTTTTGTCTACTTCTGGTTTGATTTCCATTCCCGCTTGATGCCAATACGCTTCTGCTAGATTAAGCAGGGAAGTCATCTTAAATTTATTCTCCTCATATTTCAAAACGTTCACTACATTTGGGTCTTGCGAAGTCATCAGATATGTGTGCAGTCTCATGACTGCAGATCTATACATGTAATTAGTTTCAAGGAGATCCATACCTCCTTCGGAACGTGGTATATATAATATTGGTATGCACTGATTTCTATAAATCATTTGATGAGCATGAAGCATCCTTCTTGTTTTCCTGTCTAATATATCCAACACCTTTTGGGGCCAGTCAATCACTCCAAAACTATAAGTTAGGACAGGGAGAGTAAATTGGTTTACAGCTTGAGTTTTGTTCCTAGATGTCAATGCTGTTTTCAGGATTAATTTAAGTCTTCTAAAATATTCCTTACTAAGTTTTATTCACATTTGTTCATGTTTTATTGTTGATCCTTCATCAATTCCCAAATATTTATACATTGTCTCTTGCTTAAGTTCTTTTATATCACATTCCTGTCCCAAACTGATATTTTCTTGGAACTTTAAAGGTTGCTTTTGCACATTTATCAAGACCAAACTGCATTCTTATATCATCTGAAAATGTTTTGACTACTTGCTGATGAGCTATACAGTTTTAAATTATCAACAAAAAGAAGATGACAAGTCTTTACACTTAATTGTTTTCTAGGAACCAAATTATAGCCAATCTGTTAAGTAGACAGCTTAATGGGTTAAGGGCAAGACAGAATAGCAGCAGTGACAGGGAGTCACCCTGGAATATCCCTCCTTGAATTTTTATCCCTGGAATAATAATTTCTCCTTTATCATGGCTTAATTGCAAAGTGGTTTGCCACTGTTTTATGGTCACTGTAATGTAATCAATTAGTGTAGGGTGTATCTTATACATTTTTAAGCACTCTTTTATTCATGAATGTGGGATACTGTCAAATGCTTTTTTGTAGTCAATCCATGCCGTATTTAGAATTTTGCCCTTTTTATAGTTCTCCATTATGACTTTATTTAGCAACAAATGATCTTTGTTCCATATGACTTTCTTTTATTGCTCTTTTGTTCTATTGCTATAACTGAGTTTTCTTCTAAATCACTATAAACTCTGCTGACATCAGTTGCGGTGTATAATTTATATGCTGTTAGAAGGCAAGTTATTGGTCTATAGTTTTTAGGGTAGCTTGTATGAGCATTTTTTTACCTGTTGTTAGCCAGGTTGGTGTCTGTTCGGGGTGCACATATAAATAGTTCTTACTCATGGCTAAATCTCCATGCAAAGATGTTAACACTTTTAACCAGAAGTTAGGTATTGCATCTGGGCCTGGGATTTTCCAGTTACAGGCTTTTCTTAACTTTTTTCAATCTCTATGGCCATTACTTCATCCCATTTCATATTCTGTACATTTAAACTTCTTATTCCTCTTTTACTTCTTCTATCCATTTAGCATCTTTGTTATATTCCACAGGATCTCCATAGAGACTTCTCCAAAATGTATATATTTCTTCTTTTGTGGGTGGTCTTTCAATTCTTTTTGCATGGTTTCCCAATTCTTTATAATACTTTTTTGGGTCATCAATAAATTTCTTATTTTGTACTTTTCCTTTATATTTATCTGAATATCTTCTAAGTTTTTCTGCCTGTGCTGATATTTTTAGTTTATTATTTGTGATAGTGCATGATATATCCTGATCCGTTATAATACTGCATATTATTTTTATCACGTCTATCTTTCTGAGCACTTTTGTTGATCTGTTCCCTCTTCTATACTCTTCTAACAATGACACTTCTTGTCTTAATTGTTATATAGTTTTCTCTATATAGTACTTCCGTGATGGTATTTGATTACTCCCCTTCCTTTCCTTTACTACCCTGTGTTCTTGTGGTAGAATTTTATCTGTTATTAATTTAGCTGTGCACTAATATATTCTGCTTACTTCTGTTATATCACATGGATCTCTATGGACAGTCCTAATTAACGTGTTCATTTGTTTTATCAAACTTCTGACTTTTGAGGTTTTATTGACCTTCTGCAGTCTATTTCTTTCATCAGACTTATTATGTCTATCTATCTATGTTAAATAAACCAACTCTTCCCTTAGGTCATTTTCTTCTAAACTGTGGGCACATTTTTTATTTTCCATTTCCTGCTGGCATTTTTTAGAAAGTTCTATAGCATCTTCCTGTGGCACATTCTCTTCAATTTCATCCTGTGCCACACATTGCTCTGTCATATGGGAACTAACTGGCCTATCACTCCTCAACATTGATTGAGTCAGAGTTGCCACAGTTTCCTGTTCCTTCCCTTGCTGCCCAGCTTCAAGTGAATGTTTATACTGGTTTCCTGTGAAAGGCTCCAAATATCTTCATATGGCAGCTGAACTGTTGCTTCCCATTCCAGTTGTTTCTCCTTGATTTGGATGTCCATTGCTCTAACCTGCTGTTGTGTTTTCTGAGTTAGATTTTCTACACTGAATCCTTCACTTTGCAAGTACTCCATAACCTCAGTTTCTGTTTCTTTAACTTCTCCATTACTGATCTTCTTTTCCTTTGTCTTCTTATTTTTTATATTGTAAAGTTTTCCTTGTATGGATTCATTTGCCTGTATTTCTTTTCAAATATCTTTGGTGCTGTTCTTTTTGTATTGGTTAGTTTTGCTTTCTCCTTTACATAAATATTACACCATATCAAATCTCTTTTTCTTTCCCAAGGCCATATTTCTTCTTCATATATCTCCTGATCTTCCTGTTTCTCCTTACTTTGGGAACTTGCTCCATTTGTGATGTAACCCATGTTAGACCTCCTACACCAAATCCTTCACTTCGCAGGCATTCCATAACTTCAACATCTATTTTTTAGCTTATACTTTACTAATCTTCTTTTCTACATTACCTCTGTGTGATATTATATTTTTATTGTGAAATTTTCCATATCTGGATGTCTTTGCCTGTATTTCTCTTTGAATATCTTTGAGGCTGCCTTTTTTGTACTGATTGATTTGACTTTCGACTTTGCATAAATATTTCACCATATCAAATCTCTCTTTCTTTCCTCATGTCCATATTTCTCTTTTATACTTTTTAAAAATCTCTAGTTTTGTTTGTTTATATTTTTGCCCTTCCACAGATGCTTCTTTTTCCAAACAGATCAAAGTTTCTTGGTCTGTATAATGTTTTTCACAAATCTGTTCTATTAATGATCAGAATTTTTTATTTGAAGCTTCTGACAATTTTTCTTGGGGAAGTATTTTCCTTTCTTAATCTTTTTGTATATATTGTTGTGGTGCCCATACACTGGCCAGTAATCAAGGAGCCTCAATCCTCACCACTAACACCAGTGAGGGATCTGCACATTGGAACGATGAACAGTACATGCACAGTAAATTACAATTTCCCTTAAGAGCACACAGAGATCACAGTCAGTCTGGGGCTGGTTTCTCCCTCTCTCTGCAGATCCCCAATAAGACTCCCCCACTGGCACAGCTATAGGATTAAGATCTCAACTGAGTGGTCAAGCCAAAACCTCCAACACCCTCTCTGTCCAACCAGTGCTTCGTGCCCCTGCCCAGGTAGCTGACACACACATTTTGAGATTTGATTTATATACAAACATATAGACACTCCTGGGGAAGACTGGTACATGTTCTCCAGCTATACCCCCTTCTGCACAGACTATATGGTAGTACCACCTGCCAGCAATCACCCTTATTAGCTATTATAAAGGCCCTTAACAAACTGTGTCCAATTCTACTGTGTAATGTTACTGTTATCCAAATAGTAAGTGTGACCAAGGCTAAGACTATTTAGAAGTGGCTTGTATGGTATCACCAAATACATGCAAGTACTCTAAGAACTTAAATATCTCTTAAACAAAGCATCCACAGTTAAAAGGTTTAAATATATTTAATAATAAATAATAAAAACACAAGAGAATATTCATTAACTCAACACAGTGACAGCAGAGTTCACAATTTACAGGAAATACTAAACCTGTAATTACCTCTGTTTCCAGATGAAAGAAAGACGTCCCTAGCCTAGACATCCTGTCTCTTAGCTTGAGATAAACTGACTTTATAACAGATTGTAAAACTTTTTACTTATCAGCTTATTTTCTTACAGTTTTGCAAGTTAACTCTATATGTTCAAATTTCTACCACAAAAACACACATTTGCATTGACATATAGTTTATACACATTTCTGTTCCTTTCCAGCAGGGTGCACTGTGGTTACATTTTTAAAGTTCAGCACATAACACAGTTTTTCTACATGTGCAAGACAAGCATACAAATCACATTAATATTTACAAATGACATAGGATTATTTCCAAAATTCTATCTAGGTGAGCTGGCAGCCTTTACAATCCCCTCCCCCCGAGAACTCAAGCTAGTTTTTAAAATGACCTTTGAGAAACATTGCTTGAGAGGGTTGAGTCTATCTGTGAATACCTTACTTCATTCCCTGTTTTGAGAGCCCATCTGCATTGGCATTGCTAATCCCACTGTAGTGCTGCACTGACATATCATATGCTTGCAACCCTAGGCTCTACCTTAGTAACTTGGCATTTTGCTGGCTGGCTCAATGTAACCATGTTAAGGGATTGTGATTTGTAACTATAGTGAATTTTCTTCCATACAGATAAGGCTGAAGTTTCTGCAGTGCCCACACTATGGCTAGACATTGCTTTTCTACAGCTACATAGCATTCCTCCCTGGGTTGGAGCCTATGACTGAGATAAACCACTGGGTGCTCTACTCCCTTTGAAGAAATCTGGATAAGTACAGCACCCACCCCATGGTTTGAAACATCCACCTGTACAACAAATTCTTTACTGTAATCTGGACTGGCTAACTCAGGGGGTCCTCCCAAAACTTCTTTAAGCTTCTGGGATGCTTGCTCACATGCTTGGGTCCACACTACCTTATCTGGCCTGTTTTTCCTTGTCAGGTCTGTGAGAGAAGCAGCTATGATACTATAACTGGGGACAAACTTTCTATAGTACCCTGCTGTCTCTAAGAATACCCTCACCTGCTTGTTGGTAACAGGTGTAGGCCATGCCTGATTAGCTTCCACTTTGGCCAGTTCTGGCCTGATCTTACCAGTCCACACCCTGTCCCAGGTAGGAGACCTCTTCCATACCCACCTGACATTTGCTGGGCTTAATGGTCAACCCTGCCCTCTGTAATCTGCCCAGCACCTTCATGATATGCTGAAGGTGCTCTTGCCAGGAATGGCTGTAGATGACAATATCATCTAGGTAAGCAAGGGCAAAATCTCCTGCTCCTGCTAGGATATGATCTACCAGCCTCTGGAAAGTTTCTGCAGCATTTTTATCCCAAAGGGCATATTTGTGAACTCATACAAGCCAAAAGGAGTCACAAACGCTGACATCTCTATAGCATTGGGAGTCAAGGGCACCTGCCAGTAACCCTTGGTCAGATCAATAGTGATAAGACACTTAGCCCCACCCAGCTGCTCTAGGGCTTCATCTGTCCTAGGCATGGGGTAAGCATCTGACTCTGTGTGACTCTTTAATTTCCTGTAGTTCACATACAACCTGGTGCTGCCATCCTTTGTTGGTACCAGCACCATGGGGAGGCCCAGGGACTGTTGTATTCCTGAAGTACCCTTAGATCCAACATTTCCTGTATCTCCTCCTTCAGAGTCTGTTTGACTCTCTCAAGCACCCTATAAAGGGTCTGCCTAATAGGTCTTTGGGGTCTTGTATCCACCTGGTGCTGCACCAAGTGGGTGCACCCTGGTTTCCCTGTGAACATGTCCCCAAACTCCTGTGACACTGCTTAGATTTCTCGAACCTGGGTACGAGATAGCTGCTGGGACATTGCTATCCCTTCCACTGAGGTGTCAGTTCGAGCCTCACTGAGGAGATCAGTCACCAGATCTCCCTCAGACTCCTCCTGCAATCCACTGCAAATACTCAGTACAAGGGCCTCCATATCATGGTAAGGTTTCATCATGTTAACATGGTACAATTTGTGCCCCTGCTTCCTGCCTAGCAATTCTACCATATTGTTAACATCACTGACCTTCCTTACCACCTTGTAGGGTCTCTCCCAAGCTGCCTGCAGCTTTCTGTGTCTGATGGAATGAGAAACATTACCTTCTGTCCTACAGCATACTCCCTAGCTCAAGCATTCCTGTCATACCATACTTTTTTCTGCTGTTGGGCTTCTGCCATGTTCTCCTGGGCCAAGCCCATGTGTTCCCTGAGCCTTGTCCTGAGGTCCAGGATACGCCACAACAGACTCCTTGTGGGATTCATACTCACACTTCCACTCATCTTGAATTAAGTCTTGAGGCCCTCTCACCCTATGCCCATACAGCAACTCAGAGGGTGAAAAACCTGTGGATTCCTGGGGAACCTCTCCATAAGCAAAATACAGATGGGGCAAATATTTTCCCAGTCCCTCTTAAATTGGAATGCAAATGCCCGTAGCATGGACATGAGTGTAGAGTTCAACCTCTCAACAACACCATTAGTCTGGAGATGGTAGGGGGTGGTCTTTAGGTGCTTCACCCCACAGTACTTCCACAGACAAGCCAGCAGGTCTGACATGAAATTGGCACCTCTGTCAGTTAGTATTTCTCTTGGGAAACCTACCCTGCTGAAAATCTCTAACAAAGCATTTGCCACCTTTTCTGCCTCAATGGAGGACAAAGCCACTGCCTCAGTGTATGTTGTAGCATAATCTACCACCACTAGGATATACATTTTCCCTGTGGAACTTGGGGTAATCAGAGGCCCCGCAATATCCATAGCTACCCTCTGAAAATGGCTCCTCAATAACAGGCAAAGGCATCAAAGGAGCTTTCACCTTGTCTCCCACCTTGCCTACCTTTTGGCACTGCTCACTGGTCCTGCAGTACCATGTTACATCTCTGGAAATTCCAGGCCAATAGAAGTTCTGCAAAATATGTCTCTTTGTGTGTTTTATGCCCATATGACCTGCAAAGGGATTATCATGGGCTATGGCTAGAAGTGCCAGATGGTAGGCTCTAGGTACTACCAACTGCTGTATTTTCATACCTTTAAGACTGGGCAGTCTCTATGCAGTAACCCTTTGTCCCAGTATACAGATTCCTTCTTCCCTTGAAAATCAGGTGCCTCACTAGCTACCTGCCTCAGGCCTTGTAATGTAGGGCCTGAGAGCTGAGCCTGTTTCAAATCGCTCTTAGTAACCCTTCCCAGCTCCCCTTTCACAGGAAGTCTGGCATCTTCTGACAACAATGCCTCACTGTCAGCCTGGGTACTACTACTCCCCTCTGCTCTGCAGTCACTCTGTCCAAGGGAACATCAGTACCAACAAGCAGCTGTGGCTCACCTTCAGTCTCACTGCTACAGGGTAGCCCCCCGAAGTAACCACCTCACCAGTTCTGGCAGCAAGTGTGCAGCCTGTCTGGATCTTCCCCAGGCTACAAGACCCACATGCTTGTCTCTAAGCCTGACTGCATGTAAGTGCATGAACACACGGTACTGCCTTATCAAAATCCTTCCCTATCAGGACATCTGCAGGATGGTAGTTTGGACCCTTGTTGTCTTAAGACAACCTAATGTTGGCATTTTGTCATTCCCACGTACTGGCTCTCCCATCTTTTGGTTCCCACCTCACCTCCAAGGACATCTATATGCTACATGGCCCCACGAGTTGCATTCAAAACATTTAACCATAGGTCCTGGACATGTACCTGGACTAGTGGCTTCCCCTGCTACTGTCAGATTCTGTTGGGGCAGTCTGGGCTTCCCACCATGGGATCGCTTAGACCCATGAGCAAGACTGGGTGACCCTTTCCTGTGCAGTGATGCCCTGCTTGCTAGGTATAGGTCTTAATTTTTCCCCAACTCATCTACAGTAAGGCACTGTCTATCAGTTAACCAGATCATCATGTCCTCAGGCAAAGCACTAAGGGCTTGTTCCCTCACCAAAAGGTCTGCCAGCCCTTCAAAAGTGGTGATCTGACATCCACTTACCCACCTATGAAAATAAGTGGTTAGTTCAGCAACATATTCACACACACTTTCATCTGCTTTGAGTCTATGCTCACAGCATTTTTTCCTATAACCTTCAGGTGTTAGCTTAAAAAATTCTAGCAAACAGTTCTTTACAGCATTATAATTTAAAAAGTCCACATCAGATAGTTTGGAAAGAACATTTACAGCTTTATCATGGAGTAAGGGGGTCAGGAACCGTACCCAGAGCCCTTGGTCAACATTATACTGTTTACATACCTTCTCAAACATATTAATGAAACTATCAAAATGATCCCCCTCTGAAAATCGTGGAAGAAATTCACTAACCTGTTGTGCTTCTGGGGTTGGGTTATTCCCTTCCCCATTACCTCCATGCCTCTGGCAAAGAATCAGCATCTCCTTTTCATATTGCCTCTGCCTCTCTTTCTCTTCAGCTTCCAGGCATAGCAGTTTCTCATTCTCTTCAGCCTGTAGATGTCACAGTTTCTCATTTTCCTCAGTCTCTAGATGCCTCAGTCTCTATGCTGCTTCTATTTCCAAATGCTTGGCCTCCAACGTAAGTCTCTTTAACTTCAGATAGATTTTTAAGTCCTCTGTAGAAAGGTCGAGCTGTCCATTCTCTGAGTGTTGTACATCTCCACGGCCAGTCTGATCGTTCTGCTGATTCTATTCCCTGATGCAGCGGTGACTAAAGCTGCAATCATGTCTGCTTTAGTCAGGTTTCCATGCTCCAGTCCTTTAGCCTGGCACACCTGAGCCAACTGGCTCCTTGTCAGCTTGCCATACTTCTCTGCTGACATGCTTGCCTGCTCTCCCTGACTAACTAAGCTAACAAAAGAAATAAAACAATTATGATATGAACCCTGAATGTTCACTGCATGGCAGATTTAGAGTAGAAAATCACCTTCAGTGATCACTGTACACAAGCTACAGGAATTCAATATCCACACCACTACAAGCCAATTAATATGTGATGTGGCTAACTCACCACTATCAACCAATTAATATTTGATGTGGATATTCCACCACTGCCACCTATTAATATGTGACACCCGTGCACTGGCCCAGTAATCCTCACTACTAACACCAGTGAGGGATGCGCACTTTGGGAGAATGAACAGTACACACACAGTAAAGTACAATAAAATACATTGACATATAGTTTATACATATTTATGTTCCTTTCCAGCAGGGTGCATTGTGGTTACATTTTTAAAGCTCAGCACATAACACAGTTTTTCTACATGTGCAAGACAAGCATACAAATCATGTTAGTATTTGCAAATGACATAGGATTATTTACAAAATTATATCTAGCTGAGCTGGCAGCCTTCACACTTGTGCCTGGAAATTCTGGGCTTTTTGCATAACAGTAATAATACATAATTTCTTTCTTGTCCTTAGTAGTCCACTCTATTGTCTTTATGGCTCTTCTTTGGCCTATCAGTTTTTGTGATTTTTGTGCACTGCTACATCTTTCTACAATAGGGAACCATCCTCTCCCTGTACCTGACCTGGCCCCATTGTAGAAATGTTTCCGTATTTTGAGGATTCTACGCTGTTATTTTTTCCAATCCTGGCACCAGTGCACCTACCAGGATTGGGCACTTTTCTTATCCTGGGTTTTGTGCACCCAGCTATCTTTTTTAATTTTTGACCTACTTCTATCCATGATATATGCTATATAAAGTGCAGTTTCTATATTAGTGTCATCTTAATGAGATTTTGTGAAAAACAGGGTCCACCTCATGAAGGTACTCACCAAGGCCTGAGGATGAGTTCAATTTCAGCAGTACTTCTCTCCTTTGCTTGCTGACTTATCATCTCTCCATTTGGACCCCTGGGGTTTCACCTGTGTCCTTCACAGACAAAATCAGTCTGCTAACGATGACCATCTAACTATGCTCAGTAAGGGTACTTGTGATTTTACATGGCTATGCTTGTAAACACCCAAGGGCCATTAGGCTAGTAACCTCCTATGAACCTATGC
Source organism: Protopterus annectens (assembly GCF_019279795.1). NCBI lineage: Eukaryota > Metazoa > Chordata > Ceratodontiformes > Protopteridae > Protopterus > Protopterus annectens. The sequence continues at coordinate 152,895,264 of NC_056728.1, read as the reverse complement.
AGGCCTCCCAACATCTTCTCTCCAACAT